>NC_056725.1:575568294-575683294 GCF_019279795.1 Protopterus annectens
TATGCATTGTTCCTGATACAGTGTTCATTCACACCCATTAGTACGTGAGTTCTGCTACTGACGGAAAGTGCATAATTTGCTGACCACCTTAGGTAGATGATAGCATAATAGAAGTGGTTCAACACCCATATGCCTGCGAGGGACACACCCGTCTGGGCAGTTGTGTCCTGCAAAATGACAGTTATGGCACATGGCCTGTGAGTTCGGGAATGGAGGCTATATAGTGTGTATAGTGGTGTCAGACATTAATTTGTTGTATCAGAAACAGCTACATGTAATAGGAAACAGTATTATCAATTATAATGCTACATGAATAACCTTAACGTATGCAAACCGTGGAAGTCGTCTGTTTACTTCTGGCTGTGGGTATGTGTTGCCTTGACACATGTGATAGCTCTACATATAGGGTCTATATTGCCGCCACCATTCTGAATGGCCCAAGTGGAACCTGCTCTGTAGAAATGTCAGATGTACCAGGGCAGAACATACCTACAGCCATGCATAGTACAGAAATATACATTTCGGCACAAATCAAAGCGTAGTCTAGCAGTAGTAAAGTTGCTTATGCTACTACATATGACATAGCGACGTGTCAGGTATAGAAGACCTGTAACAAGCAACCAGTACAGACACATACAACATGAGAATGTCCCCTAATCAGGACAGTTGCAATGACTAGAGTATTTTCCATACCTCTCAACTGTCCCTGAATTTCAGGTACGTCCCTGAGTTTAACTGAAAGTTTAACTCTGTCCCTCTTAATCCCTCCTAAAATTAGTGACTGTTGAAGGAAAGGTGGTGAATCACACTTACTGATTAATGACGATAAGTAAGAGTTATAAACTACTTTTACTTCAGAATATGTGTATTGAGTCATATGCTCTGATTCTGTCAATGTTTCAAGTTAATAGCACTACATTTGTAAAAGTGTCCCTGATGTTTTCATGACCTTTCCCTGATTCTGTAGAAATGTGTCCCCGATTGGTGGAGAGGTCTGGTATTGTCACATGAGATATGCCTAATGAGGTACTGTCCCATGCAAAGTGGGAAAGGTGTCACTCCTACAGTCTCCCATCATGCAATCTGAAAGGTGGACAACGTGCAGTAGGTATGCGGTAGCATGACTTGGTGGACAGCTGCATTAACAAACTCAAGTCACATGTCAGCATTGCAGAGTATCGGTTCCCATGTATCAGGCAGATGGGAGCAGATCGTATGAGGAACACGCATATAAAATGATTACATCAGTGGACAGGCCGCCGAGTCCGTACAAAATGGTTACACATACCCGATACTGTAGTCATGTAGTCCGATGTAATACGCATCACAAGGGATTGCACACACCCAGCGTGAGTGACAAATGTAAGCGGAAATGTCGGTGAGCAAGCGGCTGTAAGCGTGTTTGTCTACCAGTATGCCAGTAGTGCACTGTCAAAGAAATGTGGAGTCTAAACGTGTATAAGGTACTGTGACCAGAGGTCAGCACACATGATGGTCAGTCCATAATCTGCAGTGGGTTAGGACACCCTGTGTACTACAGGCTACCATTGTGACCCCTGTATGTGCTACAGAGGTCATGGTGCCACTATGGATGTGTACTGTCTGCTGCCCTAACGACCACCACAGTCACTTGTATGCTCGCATACATACCATAGCAATGGGTAAATATACATTCTAATACAACTGCCACTTGTTAGGTCAATAGACATACCCTGGGTGTGTTCTGGACTTGAGGACGGTGCTGGAGGGCTGCCTATGTCAGATGCACACAGTGCACCTCCTATACATGGTCAAGCACAGGTAGTGTCATGTTTGGCATCCATTGTACTGTGTGCAGGTCAGAGAGGGGAAATCTGTGGTTACCTACTGTGTCAGTGCATATGCCTTGTGTTGCCTCTTTGCCAAGGGCAGGTCATACTGTGCACGGGCTTTCGCTGACTGTGCCCTGCTCAGGTAGTTCCTTCACCAAGTCACACTGTGCCTGTACAGGCCTTGGCAGTGGTGTTGGGCTGTGTGGCCCTGCCCCATGCTGTTCCTGCTGCAACTGTTACTGCAGGATAAGATTGTGTAGCATAGCAAATACCATAACAACTTGTATGCATGTAGCTTGTGAATACTGCAGAGCTCCAACGGATGCGTCCGGATACCAGAACTGTGAACTGAGCATCCCATTCACATGCACAAGTATATGTCTTGCCTGTGCATCCGCCTCAGTATGGTGTGAGTGTTTATGTGTGTGTGCATTGCTGATGGGTGTCATCAGCCACGACACCAGTGTTTACCCAGCATCCCCCACTAGGAGACTGTAGAGGATGTCCATATTGGCATTGGTGTGCTACAGCTGTGTCACAAGCCATATATCGGAATCATCATAGCTTCCAGGGCAGACAGCACACACATGCAATCTCATGCCCTGGCCATCGCATAAGTCCTAGCTGTTGGAGGGTATGCCCCTGCAGTGACTGTAGGCCCTACTCCACTCAACGGGTGGTGCTACACTGTGTATGTGCGTGCAGGCTATAGCACCCAGTACCCCAGGGTAGTCATCCATGTGGTTGAACAGATGCATATTGCTGGTCTACTAATCACGTGTGTTGAGGACATGTATGTGCTCACTAGCATGTGTTGACATGGCATCTGTGAACTGGTGCAATACTCTGGATGCAGATGCCTGTGAGATCCCCATGATATCCCCAGTTGTGCTGTGTGAGGTACCTGTGGTTAGTATACCCAGGCCAACACATACCATGGTATCCACTGTGATGGGTTTCCCTCGGCCTGTTTGATGTGACAGGTGTGGCAGGCACAGGTCAACAAGCTGCTGTAGGAGGTCTCTGTCCACCCGATAGTGCTCCACCATCCCCAGCCCATGTAGCCCCTGGTATGTCACCTTGGGTCTATAAAGTCCATGTCATCCCAGTAAGGGTTGTTCGGCAGCATACACATCCTCACTGCCCCAGCCTCCTGCACATGTTGGTATATGTTGCCTGCTGCAGCCCATCTCATTTGGTTGGACTGTGTCATGAAATGTCCCCACAGGTATACACCGGTGGTGTAGAGTGTGGATGAAACCTGTGTGTATGCTGCTTGCTCACATTACCGTACTGTTCAGGTGCGGGCTGGCCATGTCATCTGCTGATTGTGCTGATCAACACCTGTTTGTGCAGCCTGTACACCCTGACTACCCCACTACTGCTGTCATCCCTCCCAATGTCACCAGGCAGGTATAGACACACCCCTAGCTTAGGTGTGCTATGGCAGGAGCACTCCCGAGGCACAGTTCTGCAATGTACTTACAGTATGCCTGACCCCCCTCCCATGCTGTCAACTATATTCGAGGCCTGCACCCGGCTGACTACAAACATACACACCAGGGACCAGCATCACACCCTGGTGATAAACGGGATACACTATTGTCAACCTCATCTGCATAGTATAGTCTTCTAATGAATAGTTATATGACCCATACCGAACTTCCAAATTAATAACCACTGCTCAGTGTCACTCAGATCCATACACAACTGGCAACAGGTGCCTTACTATCACCATATTCGATGTCCCATGGTCTTCCCAGCAACAAAATAACCAGTGTCTACAAGACTACAACCTGTGACCCTGCACACTACAGACGATGTGCATTACCACCACACCATGGCAGATATACATAGATCCCAGGTTATCACGTACAGATCATCCGGCACAAACATTCAATAGTGCTGATGTCCCCAGACATATATGTTCACATCTATGTCCACCTCTATATCTACATATATCATATATATTATTTGTAGACATATATACATGGACATACATATATATATATATATATATATATATATATATATACATACACACATATACATGTACACACATATGTAGATATGGCATTTATATCACAACAGTGGACCACATGACAACAATGCATTAGACAGGAATGAAAAGGAAACTACATGCGCCACCTGCATCATGTAGTGTTGTTACTATCAAGGCACATGTGTTTTGTTGCGTCACATGGGTCAGACCATATCAAGGGTAAGAGTAGGGCTGCTGACAGTTACTCACCAGACCTATTGGCGAATGTATGTGTTGACAACCCAGTGTCTTGGCAGCATATGCGGGCTGTGGACACTATATAGGTCAGCAACAAAACACACTGAACACATCCCGCAGCTAGCCACCCACAGATACCAACACATATGGTAAAACTGCCAAACACACACACCTGCCATGCCTTGGAATTGAGTACCTACCTGTCTAGTCTACCACACTACAGCATTATGCAGTAAAAGAATGCGCTACCAAGTTCCAACAACACCACACTCCCACAGGCATACATCTAGGTGGATGACATCATCCGCAAAGGCAAAGATGCCAATAGGGAATGTATGGGGAGTGAGCCGTCTAAAAGCATTACTCTGTCCCCAGGCAGCGGGAAACACACACACACATTTGGCAGGGCTGGGAGTTGAACATACATCTAACTACCTTATCACACTACAGCATTACGCATTTACAGAACACGCTATTGAGATTACTGGAACACAGCACTCCCAGAGGCATACTTCTAGGTGGATGACATCATCCGCAAAGGCAAAGACACCGATAGGGAATGTATGGGGAGTGAGCCGTCTAAAAGCATCACTCTGTCCCCAGGCAGCTGAAAACACACACACACACTTGGCAGGGCTGGGAGTCAAACATACACCTAACTACCTTATCACACTACAGCATTACACAGTTACAGAACGTGCTATTGAGATTACTAGAACACAGCAGTCCTAGAGGCATACTTTTCGGTGGATGACATCATCCGCAAAGGCAAAGATACTGATAGGGAATGTATGGGGAGTGAGCCATCTAAAAGCATCACTCTGTCCCCAGGCAGCTGGAAACACACACACACACACACACACACACACACACACACACACACACACACACACACACACACACACACACACACTTGGCAGGGCTGGGAGTTGAACATACACCTAACTACCTTATCACACTACAGCATTATGCAGTTGCAGAACGCGCTACCAAGATTACTGGAACACAGCACTCCCACAGGCATACTTCTAGGTGGATGACATCATCCACAAAGGCCAAGACACTGATAGGGAATGTATAGAGAGTGAGCAGTCTAAAAGCATATTACTGTCCCAAGGTAGACGTAGACAAACACACGGCAGTTGCGTGAGCAGGACAACTGCCTATCTACAGAGCACTATTACAACACCACATAGATACGAGACATGCCACACATAGTACACCCTTCAAGACAGTCAACCAGTTTGTTCAATGTAGGAATCCATCCTGACTTGGGATATGGACATCTGTTGCCTGGATGACCACCATCACTATACAGGATGTCAGTGGCCATGCCCATACACAGAGGCACATCACCAACACAAGGTGTCACTGGGCATGCTCACACACTTAGTATCACACGTCCATTTGGAATGTACTGTGTGTCCATCTATACAACGGCATACTGGGCATGTTCACACACTTAGTAGAAGCGAAGGACTGTCTTGCATGCACATGGATTCTAAACATGGAAGGGCACAGTTTGGAATGTACTGTGTGTCCATCTACACAACTGTGTAATGGGCATGCTCACACACTTAGTAGTAGCGAAGGGCTGTCTTGCATGCACACGGATTCTAAACATGGAAGGGCACAGTATGGTGTTACTGTCCCCACGTACATGAAGGCCACTCACATGTACTGACCAGTACACACTCAAGAGCCATCACAGATGTCTCAGGTGAAGATCACAGATGTAAATGCTGCATTCTACTATGTAGCCCTCAGACATCACCATGTCCTTGGACCAGCACATGGATTGTAAACATGGAAGGGCACAGTATGGTGTTACTGTCCCCATGTACATGAAGGCCACTCACATGTACTGACCAGTACACACTCAAGAGCCATCACAGATGTCTCAGGTGTAGATCAGAGAGGCAAATGTCGCATTCTACTATGTAGCCCTCAGACATCACCATGTCCTTGGACCAGCAACACACATCCATACATTACCACACCACCATGTGACTCATGACCAGTAGACTGTACATAGGTCTACAGCAACTGTGCAGGCTACACATGTACTGACAGGGTTCCATCATGTGTTATGCAATGCAATGATACCACTGTTCATAACCAGGTCAGCTCTACACATAACAGGGGCCCTGGGTCTTACACAGCTGCAACAGATGACCGTCACTGTACACCAAAGAACACACATGTTTGGATATGACATACATGTAATTGCAGTGGATATGTACATGGACCACACACACACACACAAAACACATATGTACATAGCATAGCTTTTGTTGTCCTCCACACATATGTACATAGCATAGCTTTTGTTGTCCTCCGGGCAGACAAGTGGCTACAGCAATCACATGCATGCACATGGAAGGTAGGTCCATGGCTGTTGAATGCTAACAGTACATAAGGTATCAATGTTGACCAAGGTAACATTCCCTCTGTACTAGTTACCCATGACAACCATCATATCATACAACAGTCCACGTGTTATGTATGTCATCACACATGTCCACCAATTGCAATGCATACAAACATGGCTACATGACAGGCATGTATGACCAACACACATGTACATGTAGTGGTGTGCATGCAGCTACCATGCATGTGCAGTAGCTGATGTATGTAATTCATCTGTGCCTAACTACAACATGCAGTTGCAATGCAGCCCCATCATTGACACCTGTATATGGTGAAATACTGACAGTACGGTAGGATGTACATCAGGTATGGATGGATGTGTGTACATAAAGTGGTGATCCACCTTTGCAGATGGATATTTGCCGAAGACGGCTCACAGGTGTGTCACAAGCCATCCTACCATTACATATGCAAACAGTACACTATGTTACTGTTACTTGACGGTAAAGACATACAACCTACACAGCGGTCAGGGTGTTAATGACTGTAAGTCACTTGACACCTGTAACACTTACATCCTCCCGTGTGCATATAGCAGCACAATTGCCGAAGGTAACGTTGGTACACATAATGCAGCCAATACTGCTGCATGTCTGTCAGATGTATCATCATATAGCAGGTGTATCATTCACAGTACTGCCATGTGTGTTTTCTTGTGTGACCATATATGCCACATATGGCGGGGAATACATCCCAATTGTTACACACCCCTGTACACTGTTGTAGAGATCTGTACATACTGCAGTGTGGAAAGCATGACGTAGGCAGGGGTGGTGTATGTATCACACACGTCAGCTATATGTATGTGAATGACATTTGTGGACTCCACAGTGTGTGCGTGTGTGTGCGTGTGTGCGTGTGTGTGCGTGTGTGTGCGTGTGTGTGTGTGTGTGTGTGTATATGATTGTATGGCTGTCTGGTGCATGGAGTGAGGGTGTACGCTGCCATACAGAACAGACAGGATCCCTAACCCCTCATGGTGATGTGGTCTACTACCCTGTTGATGCCATTGGTCTCAGCCTTACTGGCTACCTGTACATGTTCATTCTCTGTGTCATGTCGTGTGGGTGCACAGTACTGTGAGGGTGATTACCACATAGGCAGGGGTCCTCATCTCAACACTATCGAGTGTGCGTTATAATGTTGTTGACCCCATGAGTGTGGGCATGTTACTGTGTGTTTCTGTGTATGTCTGTGTGTGTTCTCATCCTGTAATGTGACAGGGTATTACTGCTACACAGTGAGGCCTCATGCTATCAAGTGGCCTCTAACGTTATCATCGGTCAGACCACTGTGTAAACCCCCTGCACCATGTCAACATACCTGTGATGTGACCTGGTATGGATGTCACGTCTCTAGCCACTGTAGCCTATTAAACAGCCCACATGTTTCTGGATCAGTAGATGTGTGGACATCTGTGGAATGGTAGCTTTTCTAACAGTGATGTTGAGGCTACGTATAGCATGCTGGTATTGCCATACATGCCTGTGAGTACTCCACATTTACACATGTGAAACTGCAAACACTGCTACTTATTGGCACATGCAAGTAGACCTTAAGGGGGGAAGCAGGGCATCATTACCAACATGCTGTTACTGTTGTTACCAAGACACATACTGTGAACATACAACAATGCACTCCAACTGCAAACACTGTAACGTAATGGCACATGCAATTGGACCTTAAGGAGGTAAGCAGGGCATAATTACCAACATGCTGTTACCATTGTTACCAAGACACATACTGTGAACATATAACAATGTATTATAAACCTTACTACATGGTATGTCTGGTGCGTGTCAACAGTACACAACTAATGTCATATACACTTATCTCACTATTCTGTTCACCCTGTGCATCAGACCATATGAGCATGATCCTGCACCAATGGTTTGGATGACAGGGATGCGGCACAGGTATCATCATATGCACAGGGTGATAATGTTTGCCAAGGGCATAGGCTGCACCAGTGGATGATATCATGTGTGTGGGTAAGGTCCGGTAATCTGATTGGACATGTGTGTTCGATATGCATGTGGGTGTTGCGGTGCCCTACAGATGTTTCTGCTGTGTGCGTGTATGTGTGCACACAGTTCTGCCTTTTGTCAGGCCTACACAGGGGTATTATTGACAGCTCCAGATTGTACAGACCAGGATGTACAGCTCACTGTGTCCGGCCACAGCCATGTGACCTGTGCCTGCCAGGGGTTGCATGGGCACTACCAGGTGGAGGTACAGATTGGCTACTGTCCGATGACACTTGTCCACTGGAACCATGTCCCCGCTGGGAACATCCAGGGCCATGTCCTCGTGGCCTGCTGTGTCCTGGTGTGGACAGCGCAGCACCAGCTGCACTGCTACTGCTATGCTACCGGCACTATGGGAGCGGGTATGTGAGGTGGCTCGTTCACGTTGACCTGCACTAGGTGGTGTAGCTGGCCTACATCCATGTGGCCTATGCCTCACTCCTACCAGATGTTCCAGCACAGACAGCTCATGCTCGTGGATTGCCATGCCACGGTCAAGGATTCCAACCATGTCACCCAATCGCCTGTCCAGAACATCAGCAATCTGCTGTTGAGCATTTGCCAATGCCTGGATGTTGTCGTTTAGAGTACGGAGAGCAGCCCTCTGAAGCCTCTGCCCTTCACTGTTCTGCCATTCAGCAAGTGCCTGTGCCACTGTTACAGTCTGGAACATGCGTCTGGTGACACCAGCTGCTGCTCTCTGTCCTGCAGGTGCATGTCTGCCAGAGGTCCTCCTACGAGCAGCACTGGCCACATGCCTGTGTGGCACATCTGCAGTCTTTACACTGACACCATGGTGTGGAGACACACCTTCTGTAGCCACCACACGTTCCTGTTCCGAGCTAACACACTCTGACTGTCCTTCCTCTATGGCCACTGGTGATGGGGTATGTGTTAGCATGTGAACTGTGTGCGAGGAAGAGGGGGACATAGCTGGGATGGCAACCATTGGCACAGATTCAGCCCCTGACAACCCTGTCTGTATCTCATGCATATGTTCTTCACTGCTAGTATCTGTGGGGACACTAACATCAGAGGGACCGCAGGAGGGTAACGCACCTACATCACCTGTGAATGCAAAGAAAGACTATACATTACAATAGACACACAGACACACCATGCATGTGATTTGACAGACGGCATGCAGCATGCATGTGATACAGCAGACGGCATGCAGCTCAGACATTAATAGTGGTAGTTAGCATACCTCCCTGAGTTGCACACAACAGCAAGCAGGTGTCATATCAGTAGCTATGCAGTTCATACAATCATGGTAGTAAGCATGCATCCCTGTGATACACCATGTGGACCAGCACAGGTTAACAGTACACATGGCTGAAGTGACCGTGACATGTAATCTGATGATGTGTGCATTGACATGCATACATGTCTGACACAATGGTGTCCTGACACATGTACAGCGTTGTAATGGGTATCACATTGCAGTGTTGTCTGTATGCCCTACAGATAGAATGCACTTTTAGCAAATGTGCATGAGCATTGAAGGGTAGTGTGAGGCGTCTACATTGCTATAAAATGTGAAGTACAGACACTGTGCTATTGTATGGCATCATGAGGTGTCTATAAGGCTATACAGTGTGTAATACACACACAGTGCATAGCCATAACTGAGTGCATACACATTACATAACTGTGGATTGTGACCCACGTCGCTGAGGTGTATACACACCAAACCATGCTGTGTCATGTGACAGGCCACTGGAAGACCTACGGATGACACCCCTGCAGAACTACTACAAAGTCTTAGCTGCCTGGCAACCATGTCCACACATGGCAGACTTGTCAATACACCATGTCCCACATGACATTAATGTACCACACACACACGAGGTGCACGACTGACAGTGATGTCCTACAGCAGCAAGGGAAATGTACGGTATCTGTGGCCTGATGTGGTGTTAATGTCTGTGGAAGCTGTACAGGTGACTACTGTCATGTTATGACACAGTCGTGATGTTCAACACATCTTATATGGTCAAATTAAGTGACACCTCCACTAGCTGTGCACAGGCATTTAGGATGTCCAGTGTTCCACATCAACTATATCAGTCAACTAAGGCTATAGTTGGACCATGTGTGGACAATGTGCAACAGGGTGTATACACATCACAACTACTGTGTGGCTACATGTCTCTGGCCATCCTCCATGGCCATGTGTGAACATGTGTTGGCCAAATGTTTGTGATGGCCATCTATCTCACATGTCTGTGTTGTCCCATATGACATACACCCATAGATGTCAGATATGTCGCTGTCCTCAGGGCTATGCAGACAACGGGTTGTATGTTTGGTATGTGGGGTATGTACTATGGGATAGTGAGACAATATTGCAGCCAGAACACTACATGTCTGGGACATGTCAGATGGCACATCACAATGTGTGCACCCATTTCAGGGGCATATTACACAGTGGTGACTCCTGTGGGCTGCCCATATCCCAGCTCACTGTGTGGTACTGTTTGTGCACCACACATGTGTTGTTCCAATGTATAGTACATATGCCTACATTGAACACCTCCACCATTGTATGCACAGCTGTCCACACATCTAGCAATGACAGGTACTGTGGTTTCATGTCGGTGTTTCATTTAGTTTGTATATATTGCACATGGGTAGCCAGTGTGAATGATGACAGATGTGACCTGTATATCATGACTGGGCCATACATTATGCGTACATGTGTTAACTGGCCACATGGCATATAGATATATGCATTAACATGCCTGATACTGATAACTGTCTCACCTGCAATGGACTGATGTCTGTGTGGCATGCCAGAGGTATCTGTATAGGGGTGACACAGCAGTTTGAACATTATCCATGACTGTATGACAGCCACAGAGTGCACTGTGTATGTTAATACATTCACATGTACAATAGCATATAGTATGCACATGTGTGCATACACAGGGTAGCATACTGTAGTATGCAGCATGTGTGTAAACATACCTTGCATATGATGTTACATTACATATTGTACAGTGACACATGCAACTAAATGGGATATAATAGTCATATGTGCAGTAGTGACTTACCAGGCAACTTCTGGCTCATTGGTTGGGAGACACCCACCTCCACGATGGCAGCTAGTGTTTGTGGATGCTGTTTTTAGGGTGTCCCCAGGCTGGCCAGTAGCTCCTCGGTGTGTGTGAGTGGGGGCTGGGTTGGTGGGCCACCACCTGTTCCACCTTCTTCCCTGGTGATTGCATTGGCACACTGTTTAGCATATCGTATCAGGTCCATGCAGTGTCTGCGCACCTGCTGGTAGGTGCGGTTATGGCCACCCACATCATTAACCCTCCTGCGAAGGTCCTGCCACAGGTCGTCATGCTGCTGGGCAAGTTGTGGCACATGGCTGAATAACACCTCATAGTTCTCATGGAGGTACGGGATGAGGGCATCATCCTCCTGGTGGCTATACATTGGCAGGCATGAATGAGGCATTATCTGGAAGACATAATGATGGAGACAGGTCACATTATCACAGAGATATACAGAGATACAGCTGCACATACATTTGTATTAAATCTTGTACATCTGAACAGTTATCTTTGCAAATCGTCATGACACTGACACGGCTGCCATGTTTGTGTCACACACATGTACCACCCGTTATGCATTGGATATCATCACCATATATGTGTGTCACCTCATTACACTGTTCATACTCCATGTGAATGCTGTCTTGATGTGGGCATGTCTGTTTCTCTGTACTGGTGTTCTTACCTATCAGCACATGCCTGGATGTGTCCACAGTAATGCTGTTGATCTTGATGCTGTGTATATGTCACATATCAACACATACACTGCCTTAATGGACATGAGCAGTGACAATGCACACATACACATGGAAACCTTTACATGCATGTGTTTTGCCATATACATCTACACAGCACTGTACAGCAGTTCAACATCCTGCCACATATCACCTGTGTTGCATATGTGATAGACATGGGCCAATGGCTAGCCGGATGTCATTCGCAGGGATGACTATCAACTATGGCATGTACGGGCAAGGTTTTCTAGCTGTATCCGACAGCCATTTTGCCACTGTGAGGTGCATCAGTGCCACATTACTGATCCAGACAGTTAATAATACATCTACCATGTGGTCATCGCACCATGTATGACAGAGATGACATGTGCAGCTTTGATGGACAAGGTTGCATGGTATGGCAGGAGTATGTAACATGTATAGCACAGGGATCTGTCCAGCATGTGGTGATCCTTGTAGTAGGACGGTGGCTGTCCATGACGTATGTCTTTCAGATCAGGATATGTATGTGTAGCATGTCCAACATCACAGTGTAGCACATGTCTTTATGAAAGGTAGCCAGCATGCTGCATAGTGGAGGGAAGGATTGTGAAGGCTGGTATCGCCCATCCACGCATGGCCAATACCCCTTAAAGGTGATATGTGATCCGATATTGGTCACCCGAGTGCTGAGTATGCCTGTGCAATGATCTCCATGCTCATGGATGGCACCCTGTCATGACATGGGTGCCTCGTATGACTACCTAATAGGCCTGGAGACGTCACCAACTCAGGGAGGTGAACTGCACAGCACCATCCCTTACACAGTGTCCATAATGTTGACCGCTGCCTAGGTGGTAGTTAATGGGTACAGGGTTATACACCTAGTGGTGACAATGCTATTATCAGCTGTCAGATTGTCCACATATGTCACACATCTCACCCACAAAGCCCATTCTGTATGTTGTCCACAACACTGAGACAGGTATTGCTCCTAGGTCATGGACATTCACATCCTTACATACACAGATGCCTCCCATTTGTCTGTGTGGTATGGGCTACACTGAGGGGGGAGTACACAACACTAACCCTGGTTTATGGTAGCTGCCACTGGTGTGATATGCAGATGTCACTCAGACACCTTTTGTAGTGTTGCTTCTGTCAACAGGCCACTGGTAGAACACTCCTGTGACATAAGAAGGTACATCTAGTATACTCAGTGTAGCTGGAACACGGTATAGGTGATGATGTCCTATGACCTGTCACAGGTATGCTATGCAGCGTGAAATCATCCGTACTGTCATCTACTTCTGTACTGCTAACATCTATGTTGATAAAGGTTCATAGACTTGCAGACCATACTCAGAAGGGTAATAGGGCAGTGTCTCCAATTATGACTGTCGTCTCCACTTGTGGGTTGCAGTGGGTTGATATTATCCAACAACCTATCTGTATTGCATATTCATGCTCAGCACTTGTTCAGAACATGTGAGCACTTCATGAGCTACTGATTACTATAGCACCCATTCCAACTCATGTCTTACAAGTACAATGTCTGTCCTTACATTTCCAGCTTGCTTACAGTACAACAGCTGTTGTACACACGTAACTCACATATCTTGTGAGACATGGTTGAATATACAGGCATGTCCAAGTGTCACGTACCAGTGCTATTGCCTGTCTATATGATGAATATGGCAAACATGTGGCAATAGAGCAATTGTCTCATGTACACAGTCAATGCCCACCTCTCAACATACGACACTACAGCCTGTGGGAGATGCACATATGTAGCTATGCTGGGGGTAATGCTATCACCAACCCAGACTGGACCTCACATTCATGTGGGGACGTTTAACATTTGCAACACACCCCAGTCATCACAGTCTCACTAGATCTCCACCACCATAGGCCACACGTAGTATGAGTACGACATTTGCAGAACCTCTCCATACTCTGTGTAGGCACCAGAGGCAGCCCCCATTACCAAACACAACAATTACTTATAGCCCACAGACTCATGTGTGCCCATCAACTACAGCCAATAGGGTGTTATAACATACCCAACACACCGGTCATAGGTGACTCTGTAGGCAGTCACACTATTACACCAGGGATCACTGCAGTGGCTGTACTGTACAGAGGTGCAGGTAACACATGGCTCTGCTGTTCACAGACAGGACACTACCCTAGAGAGGTGCCACCGGTGTAAACACTGTAGTTGGGCTTACACATAGACTTGCCAGACAGCATAGTACCTCACTATGTACCTGTGAAGCTATTACATGTCCTTAGCGCATGGTTAATTGAGTTGCTCTTCCATTTTGATTAGCTATCATGCTGTTACAGTGTCCTGTGACTACAAGCCATATGTATCCTGTTATTGTGCATCGTACATGCCAATTGACGATACCTTTTGTTTGCATGATATACCAGTTGTGCTGTGTAGAATATCTGACATATCTACCTACAATACTGTATGTTACACATATTTTACACATTATCCCATAATGCAAAGCATACTTGCACAGCAGGACCACCTTAGTCATGTTATTGTTGTTATATGCCCATACACATGCCTACTGTGACAGTATATCAACATATACTATCCCCTGCTATGGCACGTACTTGTTGGACATACCCTACCACTGACGGCGGGTGGTGTGGAATTGTTCTGTTTAAAGCCCTCATGTAACATCCCTTGTGGTGTATGTGATGTTTACCTTGTGGCCCACAGCAGGACACACAATTTCTACAAGCATTGCTATGCTCAACAAGACATCACTACAGAATACCTTTTCCCACTTTATGCATTGCGTACACTTTTAATTAATACAAAACAGGCTCTATGTACACTAACATACTGAGTGTTCTACATACCTTGTTAGCATTCCGAATCTTCGTAAATATCTCTCTTACACCTTTACTGTTTAAATGGTTCTATGGTATGAGCATACGGTTTGAATGTATGGCAAGTCATCCTTATATACGTCGATACCTGTAACATGTGGTTTCCTCCCGCCAATTGGTGTTCCTGAGTAAATTATTACATGCACATCAGCTGTGCAGCTACTCCATTCGCCAATTATGCGGCAACAGTGGGGTATAATTTAATTCTCCACTTGGGCGTTGCCCTTTTGCCCTACCTTCGGGGAGATGGCCTGTATGTGTTTTGTTGTGAGGAATTGCAACTCATATTTGTAGAGACATGGATATTTTGAATTCATGTCCCCCGTGGATTGTGTTTGACGGCTAGAGTATGTGGTTTTACATGTCAGTGTACCTGTCATCTCAACCATCTGATAAGGGACTATTGCAAACAAATCCTGTAACATCGCCGTCTGTTCCATTATACAACAGCTATGATTTCACATAGTGCCTTTACAAATGTGTCTCTCACAAGGTATGTTAATGGTTCTGCAGATGTAATTGAGTGAGTGGATGTTTGTGATGTTATTACAGTCTGTATTGCAATTGTTTTGGGTATGGGGGAGATGTAGGTGGGTGTACATAGCATATACAGGTTTATGGGGATTGCATTCCTACTTACTCCGTACATGTGTGTGGGCTCCTTCCCTAATTGAAGACCTATCACTTAGTAGACTGAACTATGGTTGTTACGGGCTTATACATTGAGCCATTGTTAATTGGTTTCTATATAGTATGCAGGTGAGGTTGACACTTCCATACCTCCGGAAATACAGTGATATGTAAAGGAATGTTACTAAATGACAGCTGTCTCATGTATTTCTGTCACAGATATTGCACTCATTGCAGTTGTGTTGGTGACTGAGGCTCTTTGGCATGGGTTGCCACCTTTTCAAATGGCCATAGTGGGACATTTGTAGGACACACATCAGTGTTTACAGGCCGACACATACCCATGGTCATTACTCAGGATAGAACATACTTGTATCCTGAATGCATACTTATTCTTCTAGCACTTTAGCTACTTATCACGTTTCATGTAGCATTTACGTTTTGTAGATACAGGCATAACTATTTAATGCAACTGTTACATAATATATGGGACAAAATTATGTCCTACAATCTCGGACATTTGCCCTTTTTAATATTTTTTGTCAGGACACAACTGCCCAGGAAGGGGCTGCCCCTCTTAAAGTGGGACAGGTGGTACTGTATGTCTACGGCCAACTATGACCACACCTACCGTACTGCTCTACCTCTGAATTAGCACTAACAGACAAACGATGCAAACACACACACACACACACACACACACACACACACACACACACACACACACACACACACACACACACATTACAGTCCCACAGAAACACACACAGCACCCTCAACACACACATACACAGACTACAGCAATCACAAACACAGTTGAACACAGTACCTACGTGGACCGCAACATTGGCAGCGATAACTAAATGTCCCTTAATATCGTGATAATAGTATATGCGGTTCCAGTGTTCCGGCACTGTGTTCTTTCAGTCTTTAAGCCTCGTGATTATGCATGTCGGTATGTGACACATTCCATAGTTGGCAGTATCCTATTTATTTCTACCTCCATGGTTGTGTACATGTCGTTGACCTATCTATATATTTGCAGATATAGGTGAATCCATATATATCAACATATATCTCTCTATCTCCCTTTCTATCTCTATTGTATATATATATATATATATATATATATATATATATATATATATATATTTAAGAGAGAGAGTGAGAGGGAGAATACACCTTTCATTGTGTACATGTCGGTGTGTACTGTTTCCTGGACTCCGCATGTTTGTGTTTGAACCTGTCACATTACACACCTGCCGTTGGTACATCTTGGGTAGCTTAGTGTTAGGTGATTGTGTGCATGATTGTGTGTTCTACTCCTGGCAGTGGTCGGTTTACCCTTCAGAGCAGGCACTATTAGTACAGGGGTGAATAATGCTAGTTTCACCTGTTCTGGACATCACTGACCATGATCTGTGCGATATTCAGAGAAGCTTAGCCCTGTTTTGCACATATCCGTATAGTCATGTTTAAACGACGCTTACCAACACTGGGCAATGCATATTCCCGCTAACATGTGCTAAACCTGATCTGATGACCTGCATCCACCATCCATTATTCGTGCCTTCGGGATTACGTAATGTCCCTTGCAGGATGTGGTACCGGGAACATGCACGACAGTCAGTGCATTTACCACTTGGGCATCTGGGATTTGTACACGTGTTATGGCATTTTGTATGTGGACTGCACTACGGCTGTTACTCCATACTGCAATCAAATGGGTAACTCAGTTAGTTTACATATGGATGAGACCTATTAATGGTATGTCCAAGTGATGTTTAATGGATATGCCCCAGCATTGGGAAGGTATGTCACAGTGAGCCACACACTATAATGTGCTACACCTTCACACAACCATAGGTGGAGCATGCTGGGGTGACAGATACCTGTCATGGGTACACCCCATGCTTTGCCACTACATCCATGATTACATTGTATGGAGCCCATCATTTACACACCAGGGAATCCATGCAGAGTGTGTGGGAAACAGTGATTACACACATGGATCCCATAATTGGCTCTGCTCCACTAAGGGTCAGTTGGTTACTCGATGTGGTGACAACAGCAGACACTGTTTGCCTCGATTGATGAATGGCCTCTGACAGTCGGGCGTGTACCTACCGATGTACCTAGGAACCTATACATACAGTACCAACATATGCTGATAGGTGCATGTACTGTTCAGGTGTTGACATTCCTTGTTCCAATAGCTGTTGTGTATGCAATGGTTGAGGGCTGCCTATGTAGGATTCACACAGTAGGCCACCTATACATTGCAATTTACAGGTGGTCGTGTGTGTGTGCCATCCATTTTACTGTGTGTGCAGGTGGAGAGGTGTGTCAGTCCATAGGGGCCTACACTGTCAGAGTATGTGCTATACGTTCCCTCTTTACCAAAGCATAGGCATATTGGGCATGCCTCCATCTGCCTACTGGGGCTGGCACAGGTTGTTCGTGGTCTGAATCCCTCTGTGCCTGTGATGGCCTTGGCAATTGCTGTGGGCTGTGAGGGCCTTCACCATTATGTCCCTGCTGCAGCTGTTTCCGCAGGATCATATTATGTGGCATGGTGCATACTATGAAGATGTGGGCACACGTGCCTGGAGAGTACTGCAAGGCTCCACCAGATATGTCCAAGCAACGGAACTGTGATTTCAGCATCCCAAACACACGCTATATGATGATTCTGGTTTGTGCTTGTGCCTCATTGTGGCGTTCTTGCATGGGTGTGTGTGCATTTCTGATGGGAGTCATCATCCACGGCTCCAGTGCATAGCCAGCATCCCCCACAAGGTGGCCATGTGGGATACCCCCCCTGACAAATACCTGATACAGCTGTGAGGCATGCTAGATGTGGGAGTCATGGTAGCTTCCAGGGCTGCCAACACACACATCCATGATAATGCCCTGGCCATTGCACATGACCTGGCAGTTGATGGAGTGGTATCCCTTGTGGTTTATGTAGAGCCTACCATGCTCACCGGGTGGTGACTTGATATGTATATGCATGCAGTCTATCACACCCAGTACCTCCGGGTAGTGTGCCACATGGTGGAAGAGACGCATATTGCTGGCCAACTCCTCCTGAGTTTGGGGGAATTATATATGCTCATTGGCATGTGGTAACATGGCATCCAGGAACTGGTGTAGTACCCTGGATGCTGATACCTGTGAGATCCCCACTATATCTCCAGTTGACCTTTGAAAGGTACCTGTGGCTAGTATTCACAAGATTACACATACCTTCGTGTCCACTGGGATGGGCTCCCCTCTGTTATTTCTGGATCTCAGGCGTGGCCGGCACAGATCAACTATTTGCTGCAAGATGTCCCTGTCCACCCTGTAACGCTCTACTATCTCCAGATCATGTAGCCCCTGGTAGGTTACCCTTGGTCTGAACACTCTTCTCCTCCTCCGGGGCCTGCGGTGGTTGTCAGCATCATCCTCCACAACACCTTCAGTCACTAACACATGGTGATGAATCACAGCTATGGCAGCTCCCAACATGTACATTGTAAAAGTTCCCCGTATGTTTACACCTATGGTGCAGTCTTTGGGAATACACAGGTGTGTGTGAGGTGCTTTCACACTTTATACTATTGTGCTGTGAACACTGATGATGTCATAGGGTGTGTATGTACGATCGTAGCTACAGGGTATCTTATGTGTTTTACAACAGGAACTACTATTGTGGTGCCTTTGGTGTTGAATTACATTTGGCTGCCGTGGATTACATCTTGCCCTTCCCTTTACATTTCTTCACATTTCACCTCCCATTTTCTGGCATGCATCCAGCAGCCTGCTTTCATTTGTACTTTCCTAAACCTGGCTTATCTTGCGTAATGTGTTCTATGGCCAGTCTACTGCAGGTTTGCTTTGCTCTGCTATGACAGTTCTCTTTTCTTTGAAATTCGACACCTCCCCTATCCTGTTTTGCAGGTTTCTGCGAGCAGACTTGTCAGCTGCCGTCGATTGCCCGCTGTGAGTTAATAGGTGTTAATTGCTCAGTTGTACTCCAATTACCCTACTGCGGCATTTCCTTATTTTCTTCCCCTGACCTTCCTGTTCGGGCTATGGTGTGCGGTGCGTGCGTCTGCTTACCAGGTTTCGGGAACGTTTTCATCCCCGTACAAATCACTTTCGGGCACCATATGTGCTCTCAGCTAAACAATGCTATACCTACCTCCCCACCCCTGTCCTTCGGCTTTGCTTAGCAATGGCCAGGCCAGATTTGCATTGCTCCAATGTGCTTACAGCTACGGTGGCACACCCCACTGCTGATGTCATATATACCTCTAAACCACTCCTCGGTGTTGTAGCGCTGCACCATATGGTACATCCTTAGTCTGGTGGGACATTTGCGATTCACTATTACCTGCCTCATTTGCATGGCATTGACTACTAATTCCTAGTTACCGCGCTGAACACTGTCACAGATCCTTAGCAACCCTTGCAGCTTTGTTGTGGTGTAGCATGCATACCATTGAGTATTATGGTGAAATCATGATTTGTATTACATTGCGATTTTATGACATTTGTATATATTTTCTTTGTGTTCCCGTTTGTGCACACATGCCCTGCGGTTGTACTTTGCGTTACTGTGAACATGACATTAAATGTTGTTTTTTAGGTGTTCTGCATCTTTTCTTATGCCATTGGCTGTATATTTAGCCATTGGCATATGTTAACTTTGTAATACATGAGTCTGGTCTGCTTTCATAGCTCCGATGTTCTGTTTGGAAAAATGTAAATCGTGTTTTTTGGTTTACATTTCTGTGGGCTTACGCTACGCCTGCACCACTTCATAAATCGCTATGTACCTTCATTTGCATGGTGCGGCACTGCGCATGGGGTGATTAGCATACCTAAGCCGAGGGCTGCGCAGATCTGGCGTACGCCGGTAGTGCACGTGGAACTGGATCATACCTGAATCGCTTGGTGACCATATTTGGCGTTATACCGCCTACTCTACACCTGCGCCTGGCGCAAGCTTCATGAATCCCAGGGTGTATTTAGTGAATACTACATATACTTAAAAATGCAAACAGAACCAAGGGATCTAAAAAGGTTTAATAAAACTCAATCCCACAGGATACTTCAGTAACACAGATACCAGGTAAAACACTTCTCAAAGCACCAGTAGTAGCTTTAGCACTTTCTTTCCTTTTACTTATAGAGTAGTGTTTTACAAAGTACCTGTCTTACTGAAGTATCCTGCAGGATTGAGTTTTATTAATATTACATATACTGCATTTAGTGAATGCCATATATACTGCATTTAGTGCATGTCATATAAACAGCATTTAGTGAATACTACTTATACTGCATTTAGTGAACACTACATATACTGCATTTAATGAATACTGTATATACTACATTTAGTGAATACTACACGTACCACATTTAGTGCATACTATGTATACTGCATTTAGTGCATGCCACATATACAAAATTCAATGACTACTAATTATACTGCATTTAGTGCATGGCACATATACAGAATTTAATGAATACTACTTATACTGCATTTAGTGAATACTACATACATTACATTTAGTGAATGCTACATATACTGCACTGTGAACATTACACATACTGCATTTAATGAATACTGTATATACTGCATTTAGTGAATACTACATGTACCGCATTTAGTCCATACTACATATACTGCATTTAGTGAATACTACATGTACCGCATTTAATGCATACTACATTACTACATTTAGTGAATACTACATCTACCACATTTAGTGCATATTACATATATTGCATTTAATGAATAATATATACACCACATTTATTGAATGCTATATATACAGAATGTAGTGCATACTACATATACTACATTTAGTGAATACTACTGTGCTTCACCTCCCTAGTATATGCATTACACAGAACCACAGAGGAATGTTTTGTTATGCTTGTCAGACTAAATCTTTTCTTTTGGTGGGGACTCAGGATCTTCTTACACAGTAAAATAATATGTTCATGGGAAGGAATGAGGCCATAGATGCAAAATATATGTAACTACCTGTTCTACAAGTGGTCAAGAAGGACATATAGAATATGATAGAGTTACTCTATCTCATTTAGATAACACTGTGCAATCCTACCCTGTGCTCCCTGTGGGGGAGATTTACAACCCAAGACTGGGTCCTTGTGGGGGGAACTGTGCAATGTGAGTCTGCATCTCTTGCCCAAAGGTGGGTGCCATGATATAAGTCTAGAGTTGTGCTTAAGCAGTTTTTCCTTTTCGTAGCTGGTTAGCAGTCTGAGATGGTTGGGCCTTCCGCTAGAAATCATTTGAATAACTGACCTATAAGACATGATACTACATTTGTTCAGGTCAATTTAGTTTAGACTGAAATGTCTCTTTTGTCATAAGGTGTTGAGGTGATGGGGATGCAAGGTATTCTTTTGATGTGATACATGGTGCAAATGGGATTGATGTAAGGGAGTTTAAAATGCAAGAAGGCAGTACAGCAGCAGAGGAAAACACTGAAAAGTAAGGGAGATACTTTACCCCTTTATGGTCAATGAATGTTTGCAGCGTATTGAATGAGGCTAGATTGTTGCTCATTTATAGGCAATACACGGTACAAGTGGCAGATATTCCCCCAGATTTACAAAGCTTGTTATAACATGCAGGATTAGTTGAAGAGCTATTTTCGGCAATATGGCCGACGTGTGATCCAGGAAAGAGCTCCCGGGATGTGCATGTGAGCTCTTAGGCTAATCCTGCATGGACCGGTATGCAAATGACCCTCATTTGCAGGTGAAAACCATGCAAATGAGGGTAATTTGTGATCCAGGAAGCAGGCAGCTGTCACTGAAGGATGAGTGCAGTCTGCAGAAATGTACTTAATTAGTAACCGAGTACATTTCTGCAAACTACAAAATGGAGCTATGACAGCTCCAAATAAAGGCTGCATATCATTGATGAAACATGCCAATGGTCAAGTAGAAAGCCATTGGTATTGCAAAATGTGTAAATAATAAAAAAAAGAACTTTTAATTTATTTACGCTGATCTTGCCTGTTTAAGCATAGGGCAGCGGCACGCAGATGGGATCGGGGGGGGGTAATAAAACAAACCTAAAATAAGCATTCTAACTAAAAGCAGTAATAAGACATGCAAGTCAATGGCATGCATAAGAGAACCTGGCCAGTGAGTAGTGTTTGCTAAGGGGGGAGGCTCAGTGTAGGACATGTAACTATGCATTAGCAGGCAATCCTATGCAAATGAGGGGAAGGATAGTGAAACCCATATTTCCCCAGGGTGTGAGGCAGGTCCCAAGAGTGTAAGAGTATAAATAGCTGGGTGCAAGACTAGGATATAGGTGACATCTTGGGTGTGTGTATCAGGAATACTGTAAGTGGATTGGAGCCTTATGGCTCGGGACAGCTCCTAGCTTAGCACAGTTAAGCTAGAGGTGTTTCCAAGCTGCCTAGCACTCCTTACAAAGTGTAAATGGGTGTACGCTGCGCACCAGGTTTCACAGGAAGAAAAGGGAAATTAAACCAGGAAATAGCAGCTCTGTGTACATCTGAGCACATAGGTTTAAACAGGGAGGCAATGGAAATGGAAAACAGCAGTAGGAAGGTAATCAAGGAGAACTAGCTTAGCTGACAGGTGAAATGTATCAGAAACAGCCAGTCACACAGGCAGCAGCCCAGCCCAGCCCAGCACATCACTATAAACTATGCAAGCACCTTTCCCCCTCTTTATTCCCAATAACTCTGCACCACGTGTGTGTACAAATGGGGAAATTTTAGAAAATGAAAGCAAGAGAAATAATGTTAGGGGCTGCTTTTGCTATCATAAACCAGCATGTGCAAGAGGCTGACGGTGGTGAGGATGTGAATGCTGCTGAGCAACCCACAGTGAGGAGACGGAGAAGAGTGTACAGACCCAGGGTAAACTACCAAGGGCTACATGAGCTGGAGATAGTGGAGCACTATAAGGTGGATAGGGACCTCCTACAGCAGATTGTTGAGCTGTGCTGGGCATGCCTCACACACAGAACTAACAGAGGGGAACCCATCCCAGTGGATACCAAGGTATGTATAGGTCTATGAATACTAGCTACAGGTACCTTCCAAAGGCCAACTGGGGATATGATGGGGATATCACAGGCATCAGCATCCAGGGTACTCCACCAGTTCCTGGATGCCATGTCAGCACATGTCGGTGAGCACGTATATCTCCCCATTACCCATGAGGCGTTGGCCAGCAACATGCATCTTTTCCATCAAATAGCAGAATACCCTGAGGGAGTGGGTGCAATAGACTGCATGCACATATGCATCAAAGCACCACCTGGTGAGCGGGGTAGGGTCTACATCAGCTGCAAGGGCTTCCCCTCAATCAACTGCCAGGTTGTGTGTGATACCCAGGGCATAATAATGAATGTGTGCTGGCTGCCCTGGAAGCTACCACGATTCCCACATCTGGCATCTGACACAGCTGTACCACAGATTTGCCAATGGGGACATCCCACACGGTAACCTAGTGAGGGATGCTGGATATGCACTGGAGCCATGACTGATGACACCCATCAGAAATGCACACACACCCGAAGAAGAACTCTATAATGAGCCACATGCACAAACATGAATCATAATAGAGCGTGTGTTTGTGATGCTCAAGGCATGGTTCCAGTGTCTGGACACATCTGGTGGAGCCTTGTAGTACTCACCAACTACATGTACCCAAATTATCCTTGTATGTGCCATGCTACACAATATGATCCTGTGGAAACAGCTGCAGCAGGAACAGCATGGAGCAGGGCCACACAGCCCCCCACCATTGCCAAGGCCTGCAGAGGCAAAGAGTGACTCAGAGGAGGAACAACCTGAGCCTGCCCCAGTAGGCAGAAGGAGGTGTGCCCAGTATGCCCTGCCCCGGGCAAAGAGGCAACGCATAGCACATGCATTGACACAGTAGGGACCCAGGGAATGTCACCTCTCTCTGACTCTCACAAACAGTAAAAGGGATGCCAAACATGACACTACCTGTGCTCAACCATGTATAGGGAGTGTACTCTGTGCATCCAACATAGGCAGCCCTGCAGCACCACCCTCAATACTGGGACACCCACAAGGTAAGTGACTCATACATGCCAGTTTGGGGGGGGGGGTCACATACCCAACAACTGTTACAGTCAGCAGGATAGATGAAGACAAACACAAACAAATGCTGCACTATGGCCTCTGAATGAGTTTTATGTGTAACCCCTCCCCAGGCCTACACAGATAGACTACAGCAGGCCAGGCAGTTGGATGTAAGATGTGAAGGCTAGGAAGTCTGAAACTAATATGTAGGC
The DNA here is from genome assembly GCF_019279795.1 of Protopterus annectens. Lineage (NCBI taxonomy): Eukaryota > Metazoa > Chordata > Ceratodontiformes > Protopteridae > Protopterus > Protopterus annectens. Next base: position 575,593,451 of record NC_056725.1, read on the forward strand.
AGTGAAAACTAGCATCTGTAGCACACTGGTATGCCTCTAGCCAGCACGATAGGCAAGACTACAGACTAAAATGGAGTACCCGACATGCCAGTTCAGTCCTAGCAAATGTGTAGAAGTGTCAGGTGTGCCCCCCAATCCTACGTACACTAATAGTAACAGTCAGGTGTGCCCCTCCCCCACTCCTGTGTAGAAATGTAGAAACAGTCAGGTGCCCCACCCCGCTATGCAGAAATGTAGAAACAGTACATGCCAAATGACCGATGGATACCCTGCAGACACAGCATGCTACCTATTGGTGTACAACACAAAGGTCAGCACCACAGTGCAAACAACTTGGACATGCTCCACACATGCAATACAGATGGCCATACTGGGCATGCTCACACACTTAGAGGAATGAAGGCAATGTCAGTCAACAACATACTGAAAGGTCATACTGGGCATGCTCACACACTTAAACATATGAAGGCCATGTCTGCAAACACCAGTGGACCAGACATATCTGGCAGTTGCAGTTCTTAGTGCAGACACGTCAGTATACACCACTCCTGCCTTGCACACACAGTGGATAGGAATTCAGACATATATGTAAGGACAACACACTATAATAAGCCAAAGGTAGACGGACATAGATGTGTGGAAGAGGGTCACCATGACAAGGACCCATCTGGGACTGTCCCACTCAGCACACTGCCAAGGCCCATAACCACATGAGGTGTGGATGTACTCATTACAGATACTAGCCATCAGCATCTGTCAGCATGACAGACTATGTGGTGCTCGTGCCAGCTGTGCAACATGACTGTACAAGGAAGTAGTCATCTAGTAGCTGTATACACGTACCTGTGACATATGGCCCTGTGTGTGCCCGCATGTGGCATGTAAACCCTCTACATGAATGGGTTATGGCTCACGCACACACTGCCCACTCCATAGTAGTATTATGACAAGCCTGCTGAGGTCATCCAATGTGAAATACACCTTTGTGAGAGCCGTAGCTCAGGAATCACCATGGTGCATCCCATAACAGCATACTGCTGTAGTGATAAACCCATTAGGTAGTAGTCCAAACCTCGGACTTGGCAACTGTGTGAGTGTGTGTTTGTGTGTGTGTGTCTGTCTGTCTCTGACTGTGTACAGAGCAATGCTTTTTAGAATACTCAAGCTCCATACAATTCATATACTGAACTTTGGCAAAGCAGCTGATGTCACTTACCTAGGAATACACCTCTGGGAAAATCATAGTCCAGTAATCTCCATAGTCTGTCCTGTAACTGTGTACTGCTGTATTGTGATAAAGTAGTTAGGTAAGTGTTCTAACACCAGGCCTGGCAACTGTGTGTATGTGTGTGTCTGACTGAATAGAGAGCAATGCTTTTGAGGCTACTCACACTCCATACAGTTCATATACTCAACTTTGGCAGGGCTGCTGATGTCACTCACCTAGAAATATACCTCTGGGAAAAACACAGCCCAATAATCTCTGTAGCGCATCATGTAATTGTATACTGCTGTAGTGTGATAAAATAATTAGGTTGGTGTTCTAACCCCAGACCTGACAACTGTGTGTGTGACTCTGTGTCTGTCTGACTGAGTAGAGAGCAATGTTGTTTAGGCTACTCACACTCTGTACAATTTATATACTCAACTTTGGCAGAGCTGCTGATGTCACTCACCTAGAAATACACCTCTGGGTAAGTTATAACACAGTGATCTCTGTGGCGTGTCCTGTAACTGCATACTGCTGTAGTGTGATAATGTTGGTAGGTAGGTGTTCTAACTCCAGACCTGACAACTGTGTGTTTGTGTGTGTCTGACTGAGTAAAGAACAATGCCTTTTTAGGCTACTCACACTCGGTACAATTCATATACTCACCTTTGGCAAGCCTGCTGATGTCACTCACCTAGAAATACACCTCTGGGAAAGTCGAAGCCAAGTAATCTCCATAGCGCATCCTGTAATTACGTATTGCTGTAGTGTGATAAAGTAATTAGGCAGGTGTCCTAACCCCATCCTTGGCAATTGTGCGTGAATGTGTGTGTATGTCTGATTGAGTAAAGAGCAATGCTTTTTGGGCTGCTCACACTTTGTACAATACATATACGCAACTTTGGCAGGGCTGCTGCTGTCACTCACCTAGAAATACACCTCTGGGAAAGTTATGGCTCAGTAATCTCTGTGGCACGTCCTGTAACTACATATCACTGTAGTGTGATAATGTAGATAGGTAGGTGTTCTAACCCCAAAACTGACAATTGTGTGTGGATCTGTGTATGTCTGACTGAGTAAAGTACAATGCATTTTAGGCTACTCACACTCTGTACAATTCATATACTCACCTTTGGCAAGCCTGCTGATGTCACTCACCTAGAAATACACCTCTGGGAAAGTCATAGCCCAATAATCTCCATAGTGTGTCCTGCAACTGCATATTGCTGTAGTGTGATAAGGTAGTTATGTAGGTGTTCTAACTGTGTGTGTCTGACTGAGTAGAGAGCATGCTTTTAAGGCTACTCACACTCTGTACAATTCATATACTCAACCTTGGCAAGGCTGCTGATGTCACTCACCTAGACAAACACCTCTGGGAAGAGTGTAGCCCAGTAATCTCTGTAGCTCGTCCTGTAACCACGTACTGCTATAGGGTTCCATCCCCACCCTGGGTGTTTTGTGTGTGTTTCAATGTGTGTGTATGGAGCACTGCATTACAGGCTACTCACTCGCAATATATTTCAAATGCCCTACTGTGGCAATCCTGCTGATGTCATCCATTGTGAAATACAACTTTGGGGAAACAGTTCATCTGTAATCCCTGTGGTGCATCCTATAACAGCCCTACACTGTAGCATGATATAGACCTTGGTGAGGGGCTCTATACCCACACACGACAGTTGTGGATGTTTTGTGTGTGTTTCACTGTTTGAGTAGGGAGCAATGCATTTTAGGGTTGTCACTCACTATACAGTTGAAATGCCCTAATTTGGTAACCCTGCTGATGTCATACATTGTGAAATACACCTTTGGGGAAGAGGTACTCCAGTAATGTCTGTGGCGTGTAATAGACTAGTTAGGTAGGGGTTCTACTCCCAGACATGGCAGGTGTGTGTGTGGGTAATATATATCCTGTGTAGAGGTTCCTGTGAGTTTGTGACACCTGTGGCTAATGTGGAGGGGGTTTTGCTCAGTTCTTTATGGTGGCCCTACTATATATCACCATGTCAACCATACACGGGTACCAGATGTAAATTAGCTGAGAGGCTGGGGTACAAAGCCATACCAAGACATGTGACATCAAGGCCAGCCAATCACAGTTAGCAACCTCCACTATTACCCAGAGCACACACACATGCCTAGGCAACAGCCATTATATGGGTAGTATACTGCATATTGGTCACTGATAGTAACTCTGCAGTGATAGCAGTGGGCTACAGAGGGCATATCACCATGCCCATATGTCCAATATGCACATACATGCAGACAGTGCACCTCCACCATGTTCCCAAATGGACACCTGCAACACCTGTGGTGCCATCACATGCAACTCCCAATGGACATATCATGCCTGATAACATGCCCTGTATGGACAGATGACACTGACATCAGGGAATGCTGTTAGCATGCTATCAATGTAGGTGCAGGGTAAACCTGCTGCCCATTACCAGGTCCTGCCACAGGTGGACAAGACTGGCACATCCAATAATAATCTGTGTTCACAACATGGGCCAGACACCCCAGGTACAGTTCCACATGTCACTGTACATACATGTGGGAGGTGTGCACATCCCAGACACCATCCATGTCCTGGAGTAAGGAACATATACATGGCAAGTGATGCACAGCATTGGCCACACACAATAGTCACTCAGGTGACTGGATGGGGGATGCAATACCCACCTGTGTGGGCAGATGCAGAAACCACAGGCCTGATGCACAATGCAGACCATCGTCATGTAGGCTGATGCCAAGGTATACACATCCCCTACCCTTTACAGCCTGCTGGCCCAGTTGACCACCACACTCATGCAGACATGCACCTATGCATGTCAAGACTGGCACCATGTGTGTCCGTGTGTGTGTTGTATGATGCATCTGACCACATCCACACTCACTACAAGCCTCCAGGGCATATTGAAGCATGCTGTTTGATGTCTGACACCTCATCATACTCTAGGCCCATACAACCTCTGTATGACCCATGTGGTGCATGTGATACCTGCACATCGATGTGTTGTGGCAATCCCATTAGTGATGAGTTGCACTCCTGGCCCTGCCAAGTGTGTCAGTGTGTCTGCGTCCCTAAGTGTGTGCCTGTGTTGACACTGGCAGCTGTTCATGCAGACAGGTACGTGTACTTCACCTACCATATATCTACCGTATCCCTGTTGCAGATGTCACTCATCATCGCAAATATGCTCTGAGTGCTCCACACCTGGTAACCTATGTGGTGCATCCAATAACTGCATCGAACTATGATAGCACTGCTTAGTTGTCAGGGGTTTGATACCCTGTGCTGGTAGGTGTGTGACACAAACATGCTTCTGTTTTACTCTTCCATCCCTCCCTGACACATATTTGCCTCTATCTGCCTCCCCCACTCCTTCTCTGGTGGATTTGGAGACCCACACCTGTTATGCTTAGGCAGCAACATGTGTAATTTAAGTGATGCTCATGATCAGATGGCCTCTGGATGAATTGCAGCCCTCCCCTAGCTGATTGCATTTGGAACAGCTGTGGTAACAGTCCCATAGCCAATTGCATGGAAACACACTCCAATACCTAGGAACAACATGGTGGTGTTGACCCTTTACAGACACTGTGAGCAGGAACTCGATCTGTTGTTTGGCAAACAGCATCTCAGATGGATTGGGGATTACCTCTAACAACATACACTGTGGAAAGAGGGCAAAAACAGGAGGGGGATGTGCCTGACCTGACTACAGACTGTAAGTGCTGCTCTACTGCATGTGGAGTACTGTTACTTTAACAGTGTTTGTCTGGATATGCCTGTCGTACATGTCGTAATACCTGTCATGTCGGTTCCATGTATATGAGGGGTCCCCATCTGCAGGGTCATCTGCAGACTGGGCAGTGTTGTGCCTTTGGTTTCATCTGTCAGCTATGGTGCACCTATCTGTGGAATGCAGAAGGTAGTGTGATGACAGCAGGCAGTAGATGGTAACAGCCGGGAGAGTTACTAACATCACATCCCTCATAGGACATGAGGTGCAACAAACCCTGTTACGACAGTATATGTATGAGGGTATTACAGCGACTTGTCAATATTGGCCCTGTGTTTGTGCCTCCAGCCACAACTCTGTCAACCTTTGTACATATGTCATGCAGTAGGGGGTACATATGTATTGACAGCATATCTGATAACAAGCCAGTGAGATATCAGACTGCTACACATGTTATGAATAGTAGGGGTTATAATTGAGGACATAGCCTGGGCATTATGTGGTTGTGTGTACAGTACTGAAGTATGTGTAAGTCTGGTAATTGTTGACAGTGTGAGTATAGTGAATATGTACCTTGGCCTGTGTAGAGAATGTTGTAGATGCCATTGTTCCTGGTCCTGTTCTATGTGATGTTACATGCTGCTCCACTGTATGTCATCCTAACAGCTTGCATGTTTGTAGGGGCAAACACATACATGTCCCATACCACAGACAGGCATCGGACCACACTATCTAGTGGCCCAGTTTATGTAGGGGTGTTGTATGAGTGGCTCATATGAGGATGGTGTAGGTCAGATAGTCCATATACTGTAACAGTACACTAGCTTACCATATGTGGCTGTGGCTGTGTTCACATTGGTTGTGGTTATGCACTTTCACACAGGTGTCTGTTACTCTGTGATGTGACATGCCTGTAGAGACTGCTATCTATGCAGGTACATGTGTATCCCCACATGGGAGATGTAGCTCAGTGTTGAATCAGTCTTCCTGTAGCTTGCACTGCTCTTTGTTACATGCCTAGCACATTACTGTACTTATCCAGTGAGATGACATGTCCAGATACTTGCCAGATATACTTCTGCCAGGCCACCATGACAGTCATTTATGTCAGACAAAGCAGTGGGATGCTGTTCAGATGTATGTCACTAACTAGTGGGTAGTATGTGGCCATGGCACCTCTGTACTAGTGGTTATTACGTGTCAGGACAGACAGGGGTGTACGAATGCATAACCTATGGGGGCAAATGTATACCAGTATTTACATGTTATGCCTATCTACATGGCTGTTAACATCCACATTGAAAGGCCTGGTCAAAATGTCTTGCATGAATGGGTTCTGTGTATGCCCCTGGACTGACCAGCGTGTGTCAGACTGTCCACATATATTGGGCATATCACAGCTGTAGTCCACAGTGGCATTACTGTGCTAGCAGTGCTACTGTACTATGATGACTTTAGGATGTCTGTCAGTAGACAATGGTGCACATGTCCACAGCAGATGTGGCCTCCCACACACACCATGTCTGTGAAGACGATCCCTATTATGGTAGCAATAGTCTTCAAATATACCTGTAATACATACATGACATCTCCTTGCACTGAGAGGTTGGGACTATTGGGGCTGAGGTAGGGCTTCATTCCATGTGCAGGACATATGGCAAACATATACATACATATCATTATACATATATATCCATATAGATATGCACACATTTACGTATCTTGCTTACTGTATGACAACAGTTGTACACATATGTGCCTGTGTTCCAGACTCTGTCCTCCACGTACATACCTGGCTTAGCACATGCGACATGCTGTCAGGGTTTGTTATATAGTGGGCTGTGTGTATGTCATGCTGTCATTCCTGCCATCCCTCCACTGCTGCTGTGTCCCCCACACATACTGGGAGGTTGGGGCCATATATGTGTGGGCTCCACCTACACAATACATGTGTGCCCTAATGCACTACAGGGGGTAGTATACTAATCGTGGTATATGGCCCAGTAGTAGTGAGGGTAGGGGGGGCCCAATGACTAACTTAGGCTGTAACAACATGTGTGGGTATTTGGGGTAAGCTGCCTTAAGGTATCTGGATGTACATTACCATACAGTCCACCATGGATAAATGCAGGCCTACTGCCTCCTGCCATATGGACTGTTCTGTTTGTCAGTGAGACTGTGATGGTGTCAGTTATGTCTTGTTATGTAACAGATACATCCCATTGTGTCAACTGGGGTCTGTACCCCCTAGGGATTGTGTACAGAGTGTAGATAGAGGCTGCTGACCTACATATCTGCATTACGTACTGTTGATTGTCTAGTATGCTGTGGGCCAGTCTGTCATTACTATTTTACTAATAGAAGGCCTCGGCTTGGACAGCAATGTGTCAACCTTACCGGACTACTGCCTCAGTATAACTGTTTCACAGTTGCATTACACTGTACATATGGATGTCAGTATCTAAATTGCTATATGACATGGCTTATTCAACTGTCATAGTACACAAATATAGTTTTCACATTCATTTATGGGCACCTGTGTGGTGTTATATCCTTTGATATCTCTGTGGGTATATGTTGCAGGCTATGAATGTCATTTGTATGGGTGGCTCATACAGTCTCCAGTTGGTAAGGTGGTGACTGTAGGAATACTGGCTACTCAATTTGTGTGCACATACTACATATGTATCGTACTGTAAAAATCTCTGTGTGTGTATGTGTACTTACATATGGGTCTACTTAATTTGATCGAAAGACCATTTGAAGTAAACCCATTTGATTGAAAGTTCATTTGATTGAAAACCAGTATTCAAGGCATAAAACTGGGATTTGTCACCCTCCCCAATGTAGTGCAACCCTGGAGTTGGTATATATAGTTAGGGGGGTGTGGGGGCGTCAAAATCTGGTAAGCCTATTATACACCTATGGCATTTCTGCATGCTGTATTAGACATCAACATGACTATTCTGTGTGTGGTGTGCTCTGATACCCATGTGTCTATTATGACGGCAGTACTTCCACCACCAGCTATTGCCACGCTAACATACCAAACACACATATTATGGCTTAAAATAAAAAAATAAAACAAAAAGTACAGATTTTAAATGAAATTAGGTGGAGGGCTTTGCCCTCCACACACACCCTAACTATATATACCAACTCCAGGGTCGCACGACATTGGGGAGGGGGGCAAATCCCTGTTATTTGCCTTGAATACCGGCTTTCGATCAAATGAACTTTTGATCAAATGGGTTTAGGTCAGATGGTCTTTCGATCAAATGAAGTAGACCCATATATATATATATATATATATATATATATATATATATATATATATATACCTGTATCTGCATATATCTGTCTGTGTATATGTATCCTAGGGATGGCCATGTCATGTGTGGTCCTGGTTATGGGATCTGCAACACTTGTTACTGTATTACGGGGGGGGGGGTGTGCTTGGCTGAAGGGGAGTATACCTATTCGTACCAGAAGTATATTGTGTGGGGCCTCTCAACGCCATTAACGTTGCATGAGGACATATATGTTTTTGTTATATCCCCATTGTTATCACCAGATGTCTGTCCATATACATCTATATATGTACGTGTATATATCTGCTGACATATACATGACCTGCTGTATATATTTACACATGTAGCTATAGACATATATATCTATAGATGTAGGCATTTGCATGTATATATGTTCATATATATTTGTATATGTATATATCCCTATAATATATATATATATATATATATATAAATATATATATATATATATATATATATATATATATATATTTATATATATATATATATATATATATATATATATATATATATATATATATATATATATATACATTTATCAATATGTTGTACCTGTTTAGACATTAATATATTTACTCACACACATACATCTATATGTTGCAATACATTCTCAGTACTGTTGAATGACTGGGCTGGATGATATGTTTGTGGAAACACCAGGGTTATGTATATCTGCCATGGTTTAGTGGAAAATCACTTTGTTTCTGGTGCGCAGGGTCCTGAGTATGAGCATTGCAGAGGCAGTTTATTTTGTTGCTGGCCAGAACACTCCCGCTTACCCCCAAGCTAACCTCTTTAAAAGGAATGGAAAAAGGTTGATAGGAAAGTGGTGAAAAAGTGGCACAAAGAGGGTAAGACAGTAGGGGAAATAGCTAGGCATGTGCAGAAAATGTGTAGGACTGTGTAGGTCCATAGCTGCCCATTTCTGGTACAGCAACATCTGTGCATAAACACTGAAGTTGGAGGTAGATGTGGACCCTCAACTCCCTGGGAGAGGGGTGAAGACAACATAAATGCATTGTGATGCCATTTACACCAGATTACATGTGTCCAGTGGACACGTGTGCGGAATGGACAGCCATTTATGGGGTGAGATTGTTTCATGGGAACATATTGCCCTTCCATTATCTTTTCAGGTGGGAGTGGGATGTTGGGGAGGGGCTATAGGTATATTTGGGGAGGGAGTATGGGTAGGTTAACAGACATGATACACAAGACACATACAGGGGGCGGTATATGACACATGTAGGGGGTGAACACCTTGATGAGGAGGGGTGTTGGGATATCAGAAGCCCACAAGCCCCCTAGTGGTAACAGTGGGACTGAGGTTACCACCCCTGGGCAGTCACCATGGTATCACCACAGTGCCATACTGTTGTGAAATATGACTGCAGACCATCCTTCTGCTGACACATGTACACCTGCAACACAAATGGATAACATTATGGAGATAACAATCACTGTTACTGACAGCTGAAATGCATCATAGCTGCATGGCTACACTACCTGACATGTATGCATTACACATTACCCCTGACAACATCTTACACTGCAGGACATTACAGCACTCTATAACAGTCACCATGTGCATCTGAACCATATTTACTTATCCCTGCATTGATGTTATGGATGACAGGGATGTGGCACAGGTATCATCATATGCACAGGGTATGCTACTGGTTTGCCAGAGGCCGCGGGTGGTCCATACATGTGTCACCATAATTGTGGGTGAAGGGCTTGGTTCAATGATTGGGGCATGGTGATGTGGTGTGTGTCGGTATGGGGGTCGCCCTAGGTGTGGTTGGATAGTGTGTGGGTATGCATGCACACAGTCCTGCCATGTGGCCACCCTATATAGGCGTTGTTGGACAGCTGCAGACCATACCTGGTAGGGTGTGCATTTCTGTGCCTCCAGCCATGGACACACTGACTGTGCCTGCCAGGGGTTCCATGGGCACATGCAGGTACAGACCTTGAGGTGCTACTCTCCCCTGATGATGACAGGTGTCTGCTGGAACCATGTCCCACCTGAGAGTGGCCAGGGCCACGTGCACGAGGCCTGCTGTGGTGTGGTGTGGACAGCACACCCAGTGGTGTGCCGGGGCTGGTGCCACCACTATGGGAGTGGCTTGGTGTCCTGGCACGTCCACATTGACCACCAGCTGCTGGTGTTTCTGGCCTACATCCATGTGGATGTCACACCACTCCCACCACACATTCAAGCACTGACATTCCACGGTCGAGAAGGCCCACCATCTCACCCCACCATCTATCCATGACCTCGGTATGTTCACAGAGGGCAGCAGCAATGTTATGGTGGGTGCCACTTACAGATGAGAAAGCAGCCCTCTGCAGCCTCAGGCCCTGTCCGTACATGCCTGTGCCTCCATTACAGCCTGAAACATGCTCCAGGTGGTACCAGTTGTGGCGCCTCTGCCAGGGACATGATGACCATCGGCCCTCCACAAGCACCATGGTACATCTGCCAATGTGGTGGCCTGCCAGACATCTGGCTATGCCGACTGTGACCTGACACAGTTGGCATGGATACCACACCTTCCTGGTAACTGGCACCAACCACTAACTGTCCCTCTGCTATGGCCACATGTGATGGGGTTTGTAGGGACACTGTAACTGTGTGCTGGCTTGGTGTGGCTAGGAGAGTGGTGACACATGTAGGCACAGTGTTGGCCTCTGACAACCCCACCTGTGCCTCACCAGTACCATCATCATCATCGGTGTCTGTACGGACACCTACCTCAGTTTGCATGCAGGGGGGAACCTGACACACCTCGCCACCTGTGGGGGAAACAAACACATACATTGAGACCATACAGCATTGCATAACAGTACGCACACTCACAGTCACACACACACAGTCACATACACACAGACACACACACACACACACACACACACACACACAGACACACACACACACATGTACACCCACAAACACTGACAGTCAACCTTACTACCTCCCTTACCCTGGGTTTACAGACAGTCCCAGTTACAGATGTTTCCCATCCTTCATGGCACTTGCTAATATACACTCATTAATACCACCCATTAACATATCATACCTCTCCATGCCTACACGTGTGATCACAACACATGACCTGTTACTCCATCACCTCCCTAATTTTGGTGGAGTAGGTAGTACATGGCCTCACTGCTGTCATCCAGTAATACCCCTGTGTATGTCCAGTCATGGTGTACTTGGCGCCTATTTGGTTGGGGCTGCTACATTCACTACATATGTCACACACCGGTGCCTCATACTACAGTCTTGATCAGTTCATGCCACATCTGCTGCACAATCAACCTGTCATGTGGACAACATACACTCACTGATGTGGTCTGGTAATTCCCCATTGCATTAGTAGTGCTGCATATGTGGGTAGTCAGTTATCTATCTGCTGCTGGCATTATGATGTGTATACCTGGTATGTACTTTCCCTCCTAATGCATGTTCTGTGCTACAGACCTTGTTATGCTATCAGCTGTCCTGTGTTCACATATTGGACAGGCTGTCCTGAGGTCTCATGTGTCACTACATCTACAGCACAATCCCAAGGAAAAGTACTGCCTTGTGATCAATCCCACTATCGCCTATGCATACATGGACACTCACACAGACACACGTACACACACATATCAGACATGCATCGACCACACTCTACCAGATTGCACTTACACACACATTCAACACCCCCCCCCACACACACACACACACACACACACAAACCTATGTGTGGGGTTGCACACCTTTTGTACACACAGTCCTCCCATTACCCTTCTGTCAGCATGCATTACATCTGGTGCTCAACAGCATGCAGTGCAACCATAGTGACCTCATCACAGCAGCAGTATACACGTGTGTGATGCATGGGCTGTGTTGGTAGATGATGGCCCTTCCGCTTGCTAACATTGCACCCATGTACGAAGTGTTACTGTTGACCTGTTCTGCACCCTGCCTTGTACTGTGCACCATACCACACAGGTGTACAAACCATTGCTGCTTATGTAGTACTGTGTCCATGTCAGCTCCAGTCCTCACAGCCCCTATATGTTACAGTACCTCATACCTGGGATGATATGTGAACAGATATAATTTGTGAATGCCTGATGTCTGCTTTACAGATCACAACATCAGCAGTGCATGTATGACCAGTACAGAACTATTACACTGACACCCACCAGACCTTACTATGGCTGTGGAGGGTGCCCTACACATGTCCCAGAACTCTGCATAGTTGCAAGGTCTACGCATGTGCACATCCCTTGGAGTGCACACACTGCTGTCACTATTGCTGTGGGGTCAGGGTTACTTCTGCCACAGTTACATAACCTGATTGTGTGCAGTTATAGCTATGAGAGTGGTGTTTCACACATATCCCTACTGCCGGCCGTGTGTCCTACAATACTCCTCATCCCTGTGGACACATTGCACAATGACAGAATGTTAGGTATCTTGCATGTGTCTCTTGTATTGTACCCTTTCAATACCCCAGCATGGTCAATACTGTGATGCAGTGCATTTCACAACAATAAAACGTGAATGTGTACAGCATGCAGTATGGGTAGGTATGTTAGATGTATGCATGGAATATCCCATAGCCATTACATGTACAGTGTCTTGTCATGCATGAACACAAACCATACTCACCGGCTACAGGTTGCTGCAATGGTGGTATCCTGGAGGGACCTACATAAGAGTGTGAGAATGTTGTTATCAGTGGCCACAGCTGAGGCATTCATAAAGGGTGAGTGCAGCATTACATTACATCTACAGTAGGTGTCCACAATACTACATCTTATGCACATCTGTTTATCACTACTACACAGCAACAGACTATGTATATGACATCTCAGATTTGCATGATGTACCTGTACAGATGAAGAAGCATACACACGAGTGGTGTAATGATGTGCCCTGGGGCCTTACATGCACGGTCCTCAGCCAGTGTGTCTGTGGCACCCATCTCCACAATGCGCCCTGCCAGTTGTTGGGGCTGCAGGTGGGCAGGTGCCACAAGGCTCCTGAGTAGCTCCTCCACACAGGTGAGGGGTGGATGGAAGGCTTGCCCCCCCCTGTTGTGAGGTGGTCTCCCCATACAGTAGCAGCACGGCGACATACATGGCAAAGCTGGTCATTGCAATGATGCTGGACCTGCTCATAGCTGAAGTTATGCAGTGTGACATCATTGACCCTGTGGACTAGTTTGTTCCACATGGCGGTCCTCTCCTGCTGATCGTGGGTTGTCTGTCCGAACAGCTGTTCATAGTGCTGCAGCAAATGTGATACTATGACCTCTGTCTCGGCAGCACTGTAGGCTGGCAGACGGATGTGGGGCATCCTCCCTGGAAGACATAAAGATGGAAACAGGTCAGAGCAACTCATACTGCAGGGTTACCATAGTTCTTAATACACATCTTTGTCTCCCCCCACCATATCAGCTACAACAAACCATTCACAGAATGCAGTTGGTATATTGGCTGCTTACCTACCATTGTGACATATGTTGTATTGTACCAAGCTTTGTGCTATGTGTTTGTGCCATGCTTTGTGCTATGTGTTTGTAGCCATGCTCCTTGTGGGGACACTATCTCTGCTGGCCTGTTACAGACTATTTCACCTGCATGCCATTGTCAGTGCCACTATATATATATATATATATATATATATATATATATATATATATATATATATATATATATATATATATATGTATGTATATATATTAACACATGTATATATATATGTATATATATATATATATATATATATATATATATATATATATATACGTATACGTGTAGATATATCTTGTGGGTGTTTATATACCTACATCTATATGACTGTCTGTATATCTGTAGACATACCTGTCTAATTATATATCACACAGATAATTATCTATATGTGGGGTGCATACAGACATCTGGTCCACATTCTGTAACTGTCTTTCATTCACAGCTGCACTGTTCTGCCTTACTGCAACACAGCCAGGTGTCACATATGAACACAGACTAACATTAGGGTGGTATATATGGTGAGAGATTGCTGGTAAGCCTATTATACACCTATGGCATTTGTGCATGCTGCATTAGACATTAACATGACTATCGTGCATGTGGTGTGCTCTGCCACTCATGTGTCTATCATGACGGCAGTACTTCCACCACCAGCTATTGCCCACACTAACATACCAAACACACATATTATGACTTAAATCTTTGTCATCCCTTGCTGATCTGAAACAGTTGGTGGGTATGTCCCACTGGGACAGACAGTATTGTCCAGAGCAGTTATTCAGAAAATGTCATTACAGGGACAACTACAGGTGGCACATATAAACATTCCACATCATATTTCCTATTCTTCTATAACACATACTCCTTTCAATTACATACATATATGTTTTACTACCTGTCATTTTTTCCCTGACAGCTGTGACTGCCTGTTGTTGTTTAATGTTTACTTTATTGTCTTCTTTTCACTGTGTGTGTGTGTGTGTGTGTGTGTGTGTGTGTGTGTGTGTGTGTGTGTGTGTGTGTGTGTGTATCTCTCTTTATTTCTCCACTAGAGTGATTGAGCTGGTTTGAATGGATTGCAGCATGGCTTTTGTAAGTGATGCACGTGATCAGGTGATAGGCTCTGCACCAATCAGTGTGCAACAGTTGCTAATTGCATTTAGCCTGCTGTGTAGTACTTCAGATAACCACTGTCATGGCAACCCAGTACTATAAAATACTGACTCATGTGGGTGTTGTCTCTTAACCTTTCCAGTATGGAGGACAACTTTCCTGTGTGTGGGCAGTAGTGTTACAGATAGCAGTTTGCAATATCTCTTACAGCAGGAATTGTAGACAGAAGCCAAGTACACATTCGTATGAGGTTCCAGATCTACAGACAGAGTGAGTGGTGTTCATATGTGCATTGTATATTGCTGGTCTTGCAGTATTTGTGTGTACATAGTTGTTTAGGATAGAATGCAGTCTGTCTGCATAGCTCTCAACTGTGGGCCTATCCACATGATGGCCAGTGGATTGTGTGGTTGGTTTGGTCTGAGCAATACACAGATCTCGCCCTACATATATATCACTGGCAGTCTGTCTGTTGCATGCTATCAGTACATGGTTACATCCATTTGTGTTTCTGATGTCATATTCCTGCATAAGAGTATGTTGCAACAAATCCTGTAACACCAGCAATATCCAGGATGTGTGCCTGCCTCTGGCCTCCACATATATGGCAGGATTTGTCCTGCTGTGATACAGTTAGGGGTTCTTGGGTAATGACCTATCATTATTTACTGCTAGCATTACTGTACCATCCCATTCATATCGTGGACTCCAACAAAATATGTTGGCCAGGGTCCATACATGTGACCGATACATTGACATTACCACAAGTATTACATTCCCCCTCTTGGGTTTGACCACAGGGTGTAATTGGAGGCTGTTAAAATACATCAGTAATTGTTGATTGTTACCTATCTTGAAGGCAAATCCTTTGTTTACTGTTGTACTAATTGAAGGCCTTGGCCTTGACAGCATAGTATGTTATATATTCACATCGCTTGCATCTACTGTTTTGTGTGGGCTGTGCATTCATCACTGAATACATATGTCAGACTTCGTGTGCTGTAAGTAATGGCATACATTTTTGTATAGTACACAAAAAAAAAGGTTTTCTCTGTATGCATACCTGTGTGTCATATCATGTCCTTTGAATTGTGAGTGGGTATATGTTTAATGTAGGTATTCTCATTTGTGGGAATGGTTGCCACACTAAATATTTCACAGGTACCAGTTACAGGGCTTGTGGCTGAAGGATATACTTTGCACCCAGTACTTCCACACTACTCCTACATATGTATGGCTACTAATACCTTTTTCTGTGTATATGTGTATGTACCTATATATATATATATATATATATATATATATATATATATATATATATATATATATATATATATATATATATATATATATATATATATATATATATATATATATATATATATATGTATATATATATGTATATATATATATATATATATATATATATATATATATATATATATATATATATATATATATATCATATATCTAGAGCTATATATATATATCCCAATATATATATATATATATATATATATATATATATATATATATAGACATATATTTGTATATTTGTATATACCTGAACATATTTGACAATATATAGATGTGTGTGCATATCTGAACCATTGTGATGTGTACCCCTTCCACATTGTACATTCCCTATGTTAGAATGACTTTTCTGCGTGTTATGTTACAGATATCGCCCTGATATTTACAGATGAATTGGCTTACTGTAAAAGCATTGTGGCTGTGTCATGGAGGGTCCTGCAGGCAACAAATGCATGTGCTGAGTATTGGATTGCACAGCATATCCATTAGGGTTGTGGGGGGAGTAACATAGCACTAATTACCAAGTATCCTTCATTTGAGCCCCCACCCCCATTAACAGTGCATATGGTCTATGTTGTAGTGAGTGGTTCAGGTGTCTGTTCCCATGTAGTAATGAATGCTATGCACAGTTCTATCTGTATATATATATATATATATATATATATATATATATATATATATATATATATATATACACACAGATATATTTATAGATATATATATATATCACTGTCTATCTGTCTACATTTCCAGATATATATCTGTACATATGTCCATGCATGTTGGGATCATATTTTTGGCCTGTACCTCATTCTGTTGGCAATTGACATGGATAATCACAGGACTGTAGTCAGTAACTAGTGCCAATACTTTTGTGGTTCAGACTTCATCTCCTTTAAGATATGTGTTCTAACACATATCACTGTGTGACTAGCAACATTTTAGGTGTCTTAGAGCAGTATTTGACATATATCCCTACTTTTACACACATTTTGGCACACTTAGCCCAGGATTCTTGCATTAAGTGGTTGTTTGGTATGATATTACTACATTTCCTGTACTGTTGACTGCTTTTGCTGGATGATATGTTTGTGAAAACATCAGGTTATGTATATCTGCCATAGTTTAGTGATAGATCACTTTGTGTAGGGAGTGCATGGTCCTGGATTTCAGCCTTGGAGAGGCATTACATTTTGTTGCTGGGCAAAACAAGGGATGTTGGCTGCAGAGGGATTAAGGCACTTTTATGTAGTTGTCAGCGGGTTTGCATGGGTTTGTGCAATGGTAAGCACTGCTAACCTCTGCTTATGGTTTCGTACAGTCAGTTAGCTTCTGATTTCTCAACCTGTGTAGGCATAGCTTACCCCTGTACAAGCCCGCGCAAACTCGCTTACTGCTACTTAAAAGTGCTGACTGCCGCTTACATCCACGCTAATTTATTTGAACTAAAAGAAAAAGGGGTTGATAGGAAAGTAGTGAAAAATGGGGCACAAAGAGGGAAAGACAGTAGGGAAAATAGCTAGGCATGTGCAGGAAGGGTATAGGAATGGTTCATAGCTTTCCATTTCTTCTACAGCAGCAGCTGTGCATATACACTATATTTGCAGGTACATTTTGACCCTCAAACCCCTGGGTGAGGAGAACATATATTTATTGTGATACCAAATAGACCAGATTACATGTGTCCAGTGGACATGTGTGCAAAATGGACAGCTATGTATGGGGTGAGATTTTGTTGTGGGAACAGATTACCCTTTTTTTATTTTTCAGGTGAAAGTGGGATGTTGGGGAGGGGTAGTAGGTATATTTGGGTAGGGAGGTTGGGTAGGTTAACAGACAAGACACACAAGATGCTACAGGGCTATTATATGACACATGTGGGGGGTAAACACCTTGGAAGGGGAGGGGTGTTTGGAAGTCACAAGCCCATGAGCCTCCAACCAGAAATAGTGGGACTGGGGTCCCCACCCATGGCCAATCACCACTGCACCTTCACGGCTACACAGATGGCTGTGCTGGGGGCTGTGTAGGAGGGGCAGGCTCACCCTCTAATAGCAGCACTTGACCCTCAAGCTGGCATAGCTGCTCTTGATACTCCAGATTGAGCTCCCTACACAACACGGCCCGGACCTGTTGACAGGTGACAGGTTCCCCTCCGCGCCCACTCTGAGGGGGGCGAACTCCATCCCCTGCAGCAGTTCCTCCCAAAGGTGGCATAGGGCCCACGGAGGAGGAAGTCCCAGGCTGGGCCCCAGATGTTCTGGTGCCATGGCCAGCTGGGGTGAGACAGGTGGGCCCGCTGGGACCAGCCTTCCCATATGAGCTGTGTTGTCGCTGGTTTATGGCAGATATGAGTTAGTAACAGTCAACAGCATTCATGATTAGTTATAACAACATGCATAGGTATTCCCATTAATCTGACACATCAGATTTAACACAATTGCACAGCAAGTAGAACACATGCATATATGGAACAACAGTGGCCATTACAAGAGCATGCAGGTGTCATTGATGGCAACAGGCCACCAATATGGGTGTATTTTAACATGGCACATGCATAGACACAAATATGAATATGTATAACCCATTAGGACATATGTCCCAACAAATGTTTGGAGTGTACATGTACCAGTTGAGGAGTGCCATTGGGTTATTTCGCACATATGGTAGGGGTGAGAGAGTGTTTAATTAACAACTGAAATATCCTTGTAGTTTTCACGACATTCCTAGTCACTGTATAATCTTTCCCTCACAAGTATTATTACACTACCCAATGGCCTTATATTGTACACTGGTATGTTTATAGATTATTATATACGTGACCTGTGTCTTACATACAGCCATGACAAGATGTAGATGTTAATGCAACATTTGTTGTGTATTGATGTCATACACTTTGGGTGAGGTGCTACAATGACAGGTTTGTTTTCCTACACATTCTATGACTATGTACATGTTTGACTTTCAGTTATATGTCATTAAAAGCTGCCTGAATTTCTGGGTTCCTCACACTGCTTTTTCAGGGGGACAGGGTACTGGGCTGGTGATTTGGGCCATTTATCTGTACATGCTGGACATACTGGAACAGTTGTGGGGTATGAATATGCATACAACTATCTGAGCACTCTAGCAAATTCTGTAAGTTGTTGGGTGTAATTATACATACAGCTTTCTATTTGAACATTGTAACAAATTATGTACAGTTGTGGGGTACGATTATGCATACAGCTTACTAGCACTCCTGGGATTCAAACCCCTGCTGTGCATGACAGCACAGTTATAGTTAACTTCACAGTACACTGTGCCATCAGGGAAATGATGTGAAGCTTTCTACTGTCTTCTATCTAAGTCTCCCTCACTTGTACACTATGACTGACCTCTTGGCACTTCCAACATTGTTATACAGACCTTCATACACATTTTATCTGCATACCACAGTGAGGGTAATACAGCTTAATACAACAGTACTATTTATAGTATGCAACAGTTCAACTACATATGACAGAAGAGTACACAGAAGCACTCCAGGGGTTATACCTTTATTCACAGAATATTACCCATTTATTCCTACTGGTACGACACTTTCTAAGGCTATTATATTTATTTGTTATGACAGTACATACAGAGGAATACTAACCTGCCTCACAACACAACCTTTTCAACCTAGCATCATGGGCTTGCTGGTTCACAGCCCGCTCATCTGCAGATGTTGGAGGTATACAGTGATATGTAGCCATACCTATCCATAGTATACACAAGCTAGGCAATTCTTAACTACTTAGTGGAATGTGTAGTTACTCAGTACTGGGGCATTAGCCATCTGCCGAGACTGCTGGATCTACTGTTCCAGTACATTCCCCCTCCGCCACTTCAGGTCAGCATGGTGGTGCCTGACCTGCTCACCAGCCGGGGGATACCTGTGGCACTGGTGAGGTCACTGGCGAGACTGTCTCAGGCCTCCATTTTATACTGCGAGCCCTGGTACTAGCCCTGCAGTGGTCTCTCCTCATGGTGTTGCACCAGGAGCCATACCATGAGTTTTGACTCCTGGATGCACCAGCGCTGTGCTCTAAAATGAGTGCCTTCACCCACATCAACCATTCTGCCTGCAGTAGGAAGCTACAACCACTTATGGAACGTATTCCCACCTGTGTGGTTTATATACGGCCATTCACCCACACTTTTCCATGATTGGCCGGGTTTGAAGAGGCTAAGCTATGGGCACACCTGCTTACCTAAGGTTGGCAGTGCTTATGGGGTATACCGGAAGGTAGATTGGATTGGCTCCCCTACACATTGCTTACTCTTACTAAGTTGAGCTGTGCTTCAGTTAGCATTGCTTAATAGTTAATTTGCACTATATTTGCCTTCTGGCAGTAATTTATTCTTCATTACAAGTTTTATGTATCTGGTATCCGTGATTCATGTGTATATACACTGTATTGGCACCTGGGGACTTCTACACTTTATTACAATAACACCTCACATCTATGCTTACTGCAGTACTCCAGTTCACATATTTATGTTATGTTGCAAGGTAGACCACTTCACACTGTACATCAATGCAGTTCACGTCTTTGTTTTGATTTACCTGTGGTGAGGATTAGTTTGCTGATACCTCATTTATCTGTATTGCTATGATGGTCTAGTGGATGACTACTGTGACTATATGGTCCTGGGTTTGAGCCTTGCAGAGGCAGGTTATTTTGTTGCTGGGCAGGACATGCGGGTTTGCGCAGGTTTGTGCGACAGTAAGCACTGCTAACCTCCGGTTACAGTTTCTTAAACCTGATAGCTTCTACTTTGCTTAATCTGAGTACCACCCCCCACACAGTCATACTCCCACTTGCTGCCACATACCCCTGTGCTACTTCAGGTACATGTAGGTTTTATACATACTGAAGTCAGGTGTAAATGTCAGGTATGACTGTTCACAAAGGTCAGTGTAAGGTTAAGTGGAATTCCAGTTTAGCATTTCTGGTTAGGCTACACTCAGGTATTTGGGTTAGGTTCACATACATACCTGTATTGTAGAGTAGATGTAAATAGTGGAGGTGTAGGCAGGTAGGTGGAGGGGGGGGGTCATTTTAACTGTATAGTAGGTCATTTGACTGATTGGTGGGGGTGAGGTAGTGCAGGTTTGCAGGGTGTTGGGATATGTATGCAAGGCAGGACAGGAGGTGTCAGTGTCAGTAGTTGTAGGGGCCTGGAGTGTTGGGGGGTGGCGGACTTTGCCAGGTGGTGATCCAAGTGTGCTTAGGTTTTCCCTTCATGTGTTTTTACATGTGTAGCCTGGGACAGCTGTGGTAATACACTTGGGTTGGGGGTTCCAGATTCTGCCAATATAGTTGTGTGGAGGGTGTTGCCTACTTGTGACTGTGGACATTGCTACGAATGCAACAGGGGTCGATAGGTAAGTGGTGTTACTGGGCCATACAGAGGGGTTGATAGTAGGGGACATGTCCAGGGATGTGCAGGACAGCTGATGGAAAGGTCCACAGCTGGCCATTTCTTCTACAGCAACAGCTGTGTATATACCCTGCATTTGGGGGTAGGTCTGGACAATCACACCCCTGGGTGGGTGTGAGGACAGCAACATATCTCTCAACCAATCTGGGGAAACCTCAACAGAATCAGGGAAAACTCCTCAAATAATCAGAGACAATCAGGGGCAGTTTCTAAATATTTGTAGTATTAACCTGAAACATTTGCAGAATAAGAGAATGTGAATTTATATAGGATTTCTGACGTGAAACATCTATAACTCTGTATTACTATCATTATTTATTAAGGGCAATTCACCACCTTTTCTTCAGCACTCACCAGTTTTCAGGGGGATTAAGAGGGAAAGACCTAATATCGGAGTCTATAGCAGAGACAGTTGTGAGGTTTGGACAGCAATACTACCTTGTGATGCCAATTAGTCTGGCCATCGTGGTGCAGCGGTAGTGTTGTTGCCTCACAGCAAGAGGTTTTCCCATTTGAGTCTCAACTGGAGCGCTTTCTGTGTGGAGTCTACATGTCCTCCCCATGGTCGAGTGGCCTTCAAAAGACATGCGTAAATGGGAGTGCCTTTGTTGAAGGGTGGGCGTTGAGCTGGCACCTCGGCACCCATAAAAAATCTACTGCCAATCATTAGCGGACCAGAGTTCCACTGTGGCAACCCCTAACCGAGAAAAGCCAAAAGAAAAATAACAACAACATGTCTACATTGGGGTGTTGCCACCAAGTGTTCTTTGGTGTAATTTAGGGGTTTGCAGTAACACATCTGGTTATACCATCCTTTGCCATGTAAACTTGACTTTGCTGCAGTGGGACTCGTACCAGGAGTGGCTGCTTGTTGGGTGTCAGCTCTGCCCAATGTGCACTATTGCTTACATCCCTGGGGTGGTCCACATAGAACCACTCCAGCCAACACCTGGACAGCTAGGCCCATAATTTCATACCTAGTTCCCATACTGCACATCCTCTTCGGCACTCTTTCTTACTCTGGGTTCAGGTCGGGTCTGGCCACACCAGTACACACTACCCACTCCCCACTTCTTGGGACCCATCACGTATGTTGTCTAGCCCCATGGATCATCAGGCTTCCCCTACCTTGTAGACCGGGTACATGCGTGGGCTGCCATTGGACATTGGTGTAATGACTGGAACCCAAAAATCATTGAATTTTTGGGTGTCCCAAAAGGGACATTCAAGTCTTTGTTTCAAAATTAGACTTAGCAGGTCTCTCTCACTGGTAGTAACCTGCCTGTTGTTCGAAAACAGTGGTGTGTTTACTTTTATTGTGTTTGTATGTTCCACCGGTTTAGCTGGGGGTGGGTTGATGCTACGTGTTACACGTTTGCTGATTTGACCCCTCACCCCCATTTGCACGGCCTGTGAACATATGTAATTCTTAATTGCTGTATCTTACCCTAGCTATATATATATGTGTATATTCACACACACACACACACACACACACACACACACACACACACACACCCACACACACACACACACACACACACACATATATATATATATATATATATATATATATATATATATATATATAGATGTATGATGACATATGGATGTATGGGTGTCTGCATATGTATATATCTATATATGGGTATTTATATGTATTCTGTCTATGTATGTATGTATGCATTTGTACTATGGAGTGGGAGAGGTATATCTCCATGTAGTTATGGGTAGATATACACACACATACCTCTACATATTTACATCTACATCTGGTTATTCCATTCTTTGCCATGTAAAATAGACTGTGCTGCAGTGGGACTTGTAGCAGGTGTGGCTGCTTGTTGGGCAGCGCCTCTGCCCAACGAACACTATTGCTTACATCCCTGGGGCTGTCCGTATAGACTCACTCCAGCAAAAACCTGCATGCCTAGACCCATAATTACCTACCCATAGTTCCCCCACCTGCACCTCCTCTACAGCACTCATCCTTACTCTGGGTGCAGGTCAGATCTAAACACACCACTACACACTGCCCACTCTCCACTTCACGGGACCCATCTCTTATGTTGTCTTGACCCATGGGTCATCAGGCTTTCCCACCCTTGTATTCTGGGTATGTACACACCCCGCCTTGATAGGTCATCACACAGGATTCCTCCTATAACAAGACAATTTTTGGGGTGTCCCGCAAGGGATGCTCCTGTCTCTGTTCCAAGATTAGACTTCATGGGTCCACTGTGCCCCCCCCCCGGTTGTATCCTGCCTGTGGTCTGGGCAGCAGTGGATTGTTTACATTGTTTGTGGGTTTGTTTGTATGTTTCCTCTGTCCAGCTGGGGGGGGGGGGTTCATGATACGTGTTACACGTTTCTTGCTTGGGCCCCTCACCTCTATTGGCATGGCCTGTGAACATATGTCATTCTTAGGTGCTGTATCTTATCATAGGTGTATAACTGTGTATATCTACACACACACACATACACACACACACACACACACACACACACACACACACACACATATATATATATATATATATATATATATATATATATATATATGTATATGTCTGCATATATATATATATATGTATATGTCTGCATATATATATATATATATATATATATATATATATATATATATATATATATATATATATATATATATATCTAACATGTGGATGTATGGGTGTCTGCATATGTATAGCTATATCTGTGGGTATTTATTTATATGTCTATCTATGTATGTATACAATTGTACTACAGAGAGGAGAGGTATATATCTATATAGTTATGGGTATTCATACAAACACATATAACTCTAATTCTTTAGCTACATATCTTGTAATGTTGACTGGTATCGCTGGGTACTGTGTTACGTGTGCATACCGGCCACCCTTGTGTGCCATGTATGCTTTGCGATACCTACGACTGATCCTGTTTGTGTACACAGACCCACACGAGACACCGGCCGTTGGATACAGTGTGTTTAAGGCACTCTCAAGCAGTTGTGAGTGGGTTTGCACAGAGGTTAGCACTGCTGACTTCCGGTCACAGTGTATTACATACAGTTAGCATCTCCTTTGCTTGATCTGTGTGGGTGGCGCTTCACCCCATCCATACACACTTGCACACACTTACTATTACTTACATATGCTTACTACTACTTATCTGTGCTTTTACCTGCTGAGTGCTGACTTATTCATTTTGGTACTGACTCTTCACATGTGCATTTCATGCAGTACTCCAATTCACATTTAAATGTTATTTTGTAGGTTAGACAGCAATAAAATGTACATAATTGTTTGTATACAGATTACACGTGGAAAATGGTATGTGCTGCAGTGGGACTTGAGCCAGGAATGCCTCCTTATTAGGTGGATGCTCTGACCACTACACTATCGCTGTGCTGCTTCATTTGCTATACCTTCCTCGTTATCCTCTACAGCTTTTCACACTGCTTTACCCGTAGCTAAGTGATGGGCAAACCCACGTAACCACGGTTATCTGTACTCAGAGTTTTAAATACATTACTACAAGAGTTTCTTCATGTTTTTTTTTCAGTGTACTGTTGCTGTTGAACACATGGGGACTGTTGGTGGGGATATGTGGACACTTATGAGCGATCTCACTCTTTTATGTACATATTCTTCTGTTCTACTTTGCAGGGGAGTGTTTATTCTGAGAGCTCTGCTCTCTGACATGCCCCTGCACTCTTCCACGCTCCGTGTAGCATTAGGTATTCAGGCAGGTCGCCTTCCTTAATATGCATGGTGTGCTGCCATCCTCTTCTTAGACTGGCACTTCCATGCAGGACTAGAGTAGTCCTGCATGGAAGATTAGTGAATCCAGGGGATTATCTTAGTGGCTATTCACTTTCCTTCTGGTTTGTAGTGGTCTCAGCTTCAGCATTTTGGCATGTCACTATCTTGTGAACTGTTGGTATAGCTAGGTGTTCCAGTACTGGAATATTCTTTCCCTGATTAGTAGGTACAAGTTTTATATTTGATTATTTTTGTCCAGGCATGGGATTTTTCATAAAAGAAAAGGTTTTTGACTAGTAGTTTTCTATGCTTATAAAAACTCCACAGACAGACTATGTTTGTTTGCAAATGTAAAGCCTTTCTTGTTAGTGAATATGCGTATCTTTGTTGCAGGAGACTTTAACTGCAATTTTCAAAGAAGCAGTGGATGGGAGGAGGTATAGGTAGTTCTTTAGGTTTTCCACTTTATTGGAGTCTCATCACATTGACAGTAACAACATTTTTCAAGATCATTGGCTGAGTTGTGGGCTATTTTTTTCTGAACACTGTGCAGTATGTGAAGTTTATGGTATGTCTCTGGATTCTGTTCCTCCAGGAAAGGAGCTCGGAATGTTTCCTTCTGGTGTCAGAACGTTCATGTCTGATAGCTTTGACATGATCATGGTGCTATGAAGGTATTGTGTCCATCTTGGATGAGTTGTTGGACAGCATTTAAGTTATAATATGGTAAGGAGAATTATAGGGCAGAATTGTAATAGTGGGCATTTTAAAATCTGTTACAGATATGGGTTTGCACTTGCAACTGCTTATAGAGATAAGTGGTTTAGGGTGCTATATGAAAATGCAGGAAGTATATATCTTAAATAAATGGAAAATGCAATATTTGGTTTATTGGCTGCAACATTTTTTTGCATAGTAAGAAGGTAGTAGTTATGCCATTGTCTGCAAAGTTAATGAGGTGAGAAAGGTCTTTGCAGGTTTGTCTGATTCAGAGAATGTCATGCAAGATGAGAGTAATGATATGTTTGCAGGTGATTTTGATTATTTGACTTGTATGCCAGGTGACGTACCGTATGATATATTTTTGAATTTAGTAAAGAGACAGATGCTTCTAGGTGAAGTTGTCACATCCTTGAGTGGAACGGATTTGCATCTTGTTAATGCTGATAGTTTACATGATCTAAATGAAAACAATTATAGATTTAACAACAGTTTCCTGGCTGTGGAAAATTAGGACATAAGGGCTGTTTTAATCAACTGTTCTATTATGGTGTTACTTAATTGGTTAATGTAGATAATGTCATGAAATTTATTTCAGAAAAGGGTAAGAGGGTGGATTTTCGTACTTATGACTAACACAGAGGTTATCAAAATAATTGATGAGTGTAACCAGATTTATGATAGCTTTAAGGGAAGTAAAGGAATATGTATAAAGACAGGTAAGTTATGCTGGTTGGAACAGAAAACACAGTATGAAACAGAAAAAAGACTATTGTACTGTAGCTTGATTAACATTTGTTTAACATGTGGACATGCATAAACTACATATATTATAGAATTTAAAATCAGTGTTCAAGCAAAACTGATACAGACAATCTGCTACCCATCATTATTTTGATAACCACTTTGTCCTGAAAGTAGTCAAGTTACAAGGTTGATTGCCATCTGACATCATCATTTAGTGGTTCTCTTTTCCTGTTTAGTAGAAAATGGGAAAGAGGTGCTGTATTTTACTGAGCACAAATGTAACTTAACCTCTCTAGAAATATGGCATATTAGTGTTAGTCTAAAACTGGCCGTAGGTGAGAGTGTGTATGTGAGTGAGTGGTACAAATGAACTACAGTGCAGGGCTATGGTGTAAATCTTGGCTCGAGATGATTGTCACTGCTGAAGTGACACGCCAACCCTATGTGCAAAATGGGAAAAGGGGTTGAGGATGGATGGATGATTGAATATTATGTAAATGCCACATAATGTGAGGAAGTATATTGAACCCAAAAGACAGCAGAGACAGTTACATTAAACTCCATCTTATCTTACCTATTAGTTCAGCCAGCTCAGATGCCAAGTCATTCAGTCTATGCAAAGCTAAAATGATGATCCATTTTTCATTCTCTTCTCTGGTATGTTAGTATATGCTAGTTATAAAAGTCTAAGTTGCAAAACTGTAGAAAAGGAATATATAAAAATGATAATATGTGTAATGTAAATAATTTATATGTATGTAATCTGCTCTAAAAGTTAGTCATAAAAATATTTTCTTCAAGTATTCATTTAAGGGGAGTGTCTTATTATGTAGTACAGCTCTTCAAAGTTCAACACTTAAAATCTATTTGTAAATACAGTAAAAAAATAAGGATCACTTATTTGATTTCATTTCTAAGGGAATTCTATTCCTTACATGTATTCTAATAGCATGATTTTTTGCCTCAAGCTTTTCCTTTACAAGACTTTTATTTCAGATCAACATTTGTCAAAGACGTTAGTTTTATACAGACCACCTTGCCTATTCAAAAAATAATTAATGCGTGGCTTATGAGCTTTTACAATATTCCATAGGCAAAAGGTTTTCTTCAAGTTCAACTTCCTCATTACTTTTTCTTGGATCTCATTAAGAACTACTTGCTTAATTAGAAATATGATATTCCCCCAAATTAAGTAACCTTGGGAGGTCTGCTTGATCTGATTATTTAAAGTATAACCCTCTAACCCTATAAACTCTCAAAGGAGTCCTAAGATAAACATATGAAACTCAATTTACAGGAAATATCTTTGGGGCCTTGATGAACTTTTGTTAAGTTAGTTACAGAGCTCCTACAATTCTACTTTCATCGTTCAGATTTATAGATTTTAGCCTAATCTCTTTTAAAAAAGCAGAGTACTTAGCAAATATTATTATATTGCTCAGAATGCCTTAATTCTTTATATTGTGTTCAAAAGCGTTACAAATAGAATATTGAAAGGAATGCAGTTTAAAATTAAGTCTTAAAAATTTTGTTTTGTAATTATTATCAATTGCATTTATCACATTGGCAACAATTTTGAAAACATCTATTAAAAACATGCTGTTAAACTTTGCTGTGCTGTAGGCTTTATTCATTGAACATTCTCTGTAATGGCAGTAAATTTCTAACAATCTTCTTTAACAAAGATTTGGGTTAAATAGTATTTTGTTCCAGTAATCTTCAGAAGATCACATGGTATTGTCAGTATCCTTTCTGAATAAAACATTTTGGCAAATGTTTATGCAAAAGCCTGTGATATGTCAATCCTTACATCTTTTATACTGGACACAGGCCAAACACTGCACATATGTCACTGTTTTTATGGTATTTATATACCATATATTCTTATAAGAAAGAAATGCAGCACTCAACCCTAACAAAACTACCACATAGTATGAATAACTGTATCAGAATTGCCTCCAACTCTATAAGTGAGACATACCCTTGCTGAACAAGTGTATCTAAGACAACAATAGTAACATATCATGGTAACAATACCTTTGGCCTCTGTGAAGAATACAACAAGTGTCCATGAGGGTTAAATAACATTTACAGCTTTCAGTCTTGGTTGTCGATATTGTTAATAAAATAAAGAGAATTCTGGTATAAACAATTAAAAGTGCTTTATAGCCATGAGAACTGTCCAATGATGCAAACATCAGTCACACATGTAGAATGGAGGGGCTTTTCTTTCTTTTTCAACCAAGCAGCCAAAATTGTATAAAAGTATTTTCTTTCATAACTATTTTGCAAAATATTGACATAAATAGCTATTAATTCTTGTCTGCACAAACTTAGAATTACAAATGGAAGGAATAGGTAGTATTTAAAAGTGTATAGCTTTATTGTTATTATGTAGAGGTTTGGATGAAGAGAATATTTGCTTTGAAGGAATGATATTTCATTCCATGTGTGACACCCCTGCACTGGCCCAGTAATCAAGGAGCCTCAATCCTCACCACTGGCAAGAGTGAGGGATGTACACAATGGGAGGATGACAAGTACACACACAGTAAAGTACAATTTCCGTTAAGAGCACATAGAGATCACAGTCAGTCTGGGAGCTGGTTTCTCCTTCTTTCTCCAGATCCCCAATAAGACTCCCTACTGGCAGAGCTATAGGGTAAGATCTCAGATGAGGGGTCAAGCCAAGACCTCCAGCACTTTGTCTGTCCAACCCATGCTTCATGTTCCTGCCCAAGTAACTGACACACACACACACTTTGATATTTGATTTATATACAAACACACAGATACACCTGGGTAAGGCTGGCACAGGTTTAATAGCTATGCCCCTTCTGCCCAGACTATAAGGTAGTTATCACTGCCATCAACCCCTATTTATCAGCTACCATAAGGCCCTTACAAAGGGTGGCCAATCCTGCTGTGTAATGTTGATATTATCCAAATCATATTTTTGACCAAGTGTCAGGCTACTAAGAGTGGCCTGTACAGTTTCACCAAATACATATGCAAGTACTCTAAGAGCTTAAATATGTCTCACAAATAGCTACAGAGATAGGTTTAAATATATTTAATAATAAATAATAAAAGAACAAGACAATACCCCAGAAAACAAACACAGTTACTTCAGAGTTCAAAATCACATTAAATATTTTAAAACAACATTGCAGGACAGTCTCAAATAAATACAGAAAACATCTAAACTAATCTTTATTATATTCCTATTTATAGTTAAAAGATAATATGCCCTAAATAACTTACTTACAGAGAAAGGCAAATGCAAATGAGTGGATGTTCTTGTTAGGTCCAAGACAAAACACAAAATGCAAAGCAAACGTCTCAACTGTACAGATTTTTGCAGAATATCCAGATTTTTGCCTTTTATTTTAGTCTGTTTTTCATAAAATTGTGGTTTTCTGTCAAATCACTAGCCAATTTTTGAAAAGTGAAGTCAGAAAATAATTACAGACATTTGAGATTCAGACTTTTTACCCTTTAGAAAATTCACGATAATGCAAAACCTGTCATTCTATCAACTTTCTAAGTTTGTGAGAGCAATATTAAAATATTGTCCCCATTTTTGAGCCTGTGTTCCCCCATTATTTATGGCTTTTTCAATTTTTTTGTTCTGAGAAGTTGAGAGGCATGATGCAAAGTCTCTCTCTGAGAGAGTTATTAAATTAATATGAAACATTACTATTGGGCCAGCTTGGATGACATCATTCTTTTGTCACCTGCCTTTAGTTCCCAGGCTAACAGAAACTAACATCTCTGTGTTAAAATACAGATTTCTGAGATGTGCTCAGAACTGGAAGTCATAAAACAAACACTTTTACATTTTAAACCTAATAATTCCTTCTCTCCAAGAAAATAGAAAAACATCTAGCTCTAGACATTGTGTCTGCTTCACTGAAACTGAGAGATAACACAATCATAAAACAATTTCAACTTATTTTCTTGAAGTTTTGCAAGTTAACTCTGTATATTCCAGCTTCTACTATTAAAGCATACATTTGCACAAGTATATAGTTTATAAACACTTCTGTTCTTTTCCAGTAGGGTACGCTGTGGTCACATCCTTGAAGCTCTTTACTGTACAAACCCTGTTCAATACACACTTCTTCAAAAGTAGTTTAATATACACATAACATATAGTTCTCTTACATTTGTAAGACAAGCATATGAATCATGTTGATATTCACAAATGACATATGATTATTTACAAAATTCCAGATAGCTAGGCTAGCAGTGTCACGCCATGTTTTATACAAATGGGATAGCAATTCCTCAAGTTCAGTTCATGTGAGGGTCTGACCATGGTTGGAGATTTAAGTGTAAAACTATCTTCTGCTGATGAAAAGATCGGGTACTACTGGATTAAGACATATTGGGGATAGCTTTTCTTCCATTTTCTACCAAAATTGCATGCATGTTTTTTTTTTCCTGTCATTACTGTTTTGCAAAATATAGATGATATGGGTAGATTTTGGCAGCCTTGGTGCTCTGGCAACAGAAAACACAAGACAAATGCTGGCAAAAATGCCATACTATATAAAATGTGCAGTTTATTGGAAAAATACAGAAATCATAAATTATGGGTATGATAAATATTTAATAACGTTTTTTGTAGATGTCTGTATCAGCTTAACTTAGAGGAGGCAATGTTTGATTTCTGTTGGGGGGATTAAGAAAGCAGAAAATAAAGGGCACATTGTGTAAATAAATATTAATTCCTGCCAGTAGAAATGTAGAATTACAAATGGAA
Source organism: Protopterus annectens (assembly GCF_019279795.1). Classification (NCBI taxonomy): domain Eukaryota; kingdom Metazoa; phylum Chordata; order Ceratodontiformes; family Protopteridae; genus Protopterus; species Protopterus annectens. The sequence continues at coordinate 575,625,172 of NC_056725.1, forward strand.
GAAACAGAGAATATGTAAAAGTAAATAGCTATATTGTTATTATGCAGAGGTTTGGATGAGGAGAAAGTTTGCTTGGGAAGAATAATGTCTCATTCCATGATTTGTGAAAATGGGAAGCCATTCCTGAAGTTTAAGTCATGTGAGGGACACATTAAGGTTGGTGTTTTACTTATACTCTGACCTGCTGCTGAGTAGAAGACCAGTTTCTACTGGAAGACGACATATTGGAGGGCTTATTATTTGTCCTCGCTTGGTTTTCTTTCCTACTTGTAAAAATTGAACTATTTATACCTGGTAGCAACTTGAAGTTATGTTGTATATTTATCTCATATTAGATGGCCTTAAACCTGAGGAAAGCAACACTTTGAAACAAAAATCTAGATTGGATTAAGGTTGTGGTTAGCATACATCAGTAACAGTGTATGAGGGAGACTAAAAAACAAGGTGAAACTATGGCTGAAAAAGAACCCGCAGACACTTTTTTCAATGGTATCTTAGTGTATGAGGGAGCTTACTCATGTGTGCTGATCCAAACACTACCCCTGCCTCTAACCAGCCTTACACATTATGTTACTAAAAACATCTCCATAACAGTATCTCTCTACAAGACAAAAGATCACAGAACATACACAACACTAAACATGAACAACACTAAATCTATCCTTCTAGCTAACTCTAACTCTAAGTCTAACCTGAGAGCACTCACACACACCAGCTGATATTGTCAGTCTTCACAACTGTCACATTTTCAATCATTGATTTTCCTGCACATTCCTACTTAACTACACTATATAAGACCTTAATTTAACCACGTGTGATTCATACAAATGAGCATTTACTGATTTGTGCTCTCTCTTTTTTTTTATACCCACCACATGAGTATTCTGCATTTTGAGGTACAGCCCACTTTGTCTAAACTAGTGGAATTTATGCCACTATATGAAATGTAACTATATGTGAAACCCAATAAATACTGTACATAAGAACTATTAAATATTTGCATAAGAATAATGAGTGCATGTCCAGAGTTACATAAGTAAAAAGGGCAACAAGCAACTCTTCCTTTACAAATGGAATGTAATGGCCATTATTATTAATACTGAAATAACAATATTCTCCATATTAATGCATCTTACTGGTAATGCCATAGCACAAATTGTGTTACTGTGAGAATCCATAGGGATGACGTATGAAGATCAAACAATACGTCATCAAGGATGCAAATACATAATTGCAAGATAACATTTGGTGTCATTCTTCGACTGTAGGCCTGATTACATCATGTCTTTCACTTTAATGCAGTAGGTATATGCATACATGTAATGGGAAAGTCTGTCAAGACCAGAGCTGACACCACTGAGACAAATGGAATTAGAAAACAAATCAAATGCATTGTCACCACAGAATGGCTTAGTCCTTAGCACTCATGTTACAGGGCTTCATACTGAAACCTTTTAACCACAGACTGCCTAACACTACAGACAATCTGCCAGTGAGATGCACTATTAGCCGATGTTTACATGATAGAAGAAGTTTGCTTCCAAGTGATAATTCAGATCACATTTCCGCAAAGGTCCACACAATTGATATTAGTGGCTGTCTGTGAGTAATAGTTATTTAGTGAGTTGAAAAGTAGCAGATTACAGCATTGTGTACGGACATTTGTAAAGAAGGATTACTTCCCCTGGGGTATTATAAGAAATCAGACACAATGACTTGTATGTTGCATATATAGAAGTTAACCTAAATACTAACCGTTTTGTAAGACAAGAAATGACCTCATTATGCTAATTTCAAATTGAGATGAAGGCAGTTGTAAAAGAAAGTCTGGTAAAGATGTTTTTACATTTTATTGGGGTATGAAAGACTGGTCAACATTATTTACTTGTGTTTGAAAAGTACCTACTTCAGATGACATGGCCACATTCAGAGTATCTGCATGTGACTCAATGTTGAGACAGATTTGTTTATCTTACCCTCTCTAGATACATTGCAGTGACACGCACACACACACACACACACACACACACACACACACACACACATATATATATATATATATATATATATATATATATATATATATATATATATATATATATATATATGTGTGTGTATAAACACTCACATGCCTACACACAGACATACACTGTCTCTGACCGGTAGCAAATAAGGATGCTGCCACATATGGGAAATCACAGTGTGGTAAACCCACAACTAATTTGAATGACTAAATCACTAACATACATCTCAAAGTGATGTTATAAGTGAGAATTCCTACTTCCTAGAAACTATAATCTGACCAAGGCAATTTCATTCTTACCCCTTCTCTCTAACATTTGCCCTCTAGAAATTTGCTTGCTTAAGTAAACCCAGGTCTTTACAATTATTTCCTATTATGCACTAAGCTTGCTTATCTTCATGATTAATATATATATATATATATATATATATATATATATATATATATATATATATATATATACCCACTTATTTGGTTATGATCTTTCTATTTTCTTTCTAATGAATCATGTGATCTGCTTTTTTATCTAGTACATAGCCATTTTATCATGTTTTATCAATTTTTGCTCTTTTCTATGCTTGTAACCATGGCAAAGGGCCTTAGTCAGATGTGTCATGTTATAGAATTGAATAAACAATATATATATATATATATATATATATATATTCATACAAACATACATACAAACACGTCCACTACAAAATGCCAAGGAAAATTTCTTTGAGTCTCAGTAGCTCGCAGAAAAAAAAAAGATGAACGACATACATCTGAATGCTTTTCTCAACAGGAAATCATTCCTGGTATGATTTCGAACCATGCAGCAGCAATATTTCACTTTCTAGGGAGATTTCTCCCTTCTTTGCATTTGTATGACCTCGCAGTTGGTATGTATAACTTCATGGGGGTAAGGGCCCCCAACAGCAGATACAGGATGTTTTGTCCCCTGCAAAAAAAAAAAACAAGAAAAAGGAGTTTTTCACCTTCTTGGTTTTCGGGCATTTTTTGTTTGTTCTTTTGAAGTGTCACCTTTCAGGAAGTCAGCCTTTTATAGTGAAACCCACAAAAACATGAGTAAACACATCAGCAAACAGCAATAAATAACTAAATACATAGTTTAGATTAAATAAACAAACCAAAGCCTGCAGGCTGATGTTTGTTAGCAGCTCATAGCTTTAATTGTCTGACTTAAAAGGGGCTTATGTACTGTTTGTTCTTTTAATTTTATTTTTAATTGCGCCTTAATTGGTAGAATTTCTTTTTCTCTGCAGTGGAAGTGAATAAATATTGTGCCAGTTTGCCAACGTCTGATTTTTACTTAAAACAGTGACTGTAGCAAATATATAAGGAGAACTACAAAGAGAAAGAGAGGGGATGAAAATGAAAAAGTTGAAAGTAAAGTATCCCACACAAACTTCTCAACTACATTTGAGGCATGTCTCTGTTCTTGTACACACAAATATTACTTTTTTGTGAATAATTTTTGTGTAGTATGTTCCATACCTCTCAACCTCTTAGAGCAAGAAATCTGAACAAAGCCATACAAAAAAGTGAAACAAAGGCCCAAAAACAGGGACATTTTTAAAATATTAGTCATACAGCCTTAGAAAGTTGATAGAATGATAGGTTTTGCATGGGCATGGATTTTCTGAAGGATGTACCATCTGAAACTCAAATGTCTGTCATTATTTTCTAATTATTTGTTAAAAATTTGCAAGAAAAATCACAATATTATGAAAAACAGATCAAAAATGTGAGGCAGAAATCTGGGCATACTGTGAAAATCTGTACAGCTGAGAGGTATGGTATGTACTTGCAAGATACAGGTTGGTGGTTTCCAAATTAACATTGCCTGTTCAGCAGCTCACTACACACCTGTAGAGTATTTACTGTCAATGTTTTCAGGGATATAGTCGGTATTGTCAGGAATGGAATGTTTCTCTCTATCACTCTCTCTCTCACCCCATCCCTTATCTTCATTCATTTATTTATTATTGTTATTATTATGATTTAATATTAACATATTTTGTTAAACTAACTACATTTTGTAAAATGTGATTTATTATTATGTTTTATTATAATTCAATATTAACATATTTTGTTAAACTGTTCATTGACATAGTTTACTTCTTACTGACATGCTGTTAACATACTAACTGTTATGCTACTTAACGTTGTGTTACACATAATATACATTAATATGTATTTGGATTGATAAATATGATGTTCCATTCTGTTAATACTAATAATGGTTTGGTTATTAGTAACCTAAACTTATTGCTATACCTCTTTTACCACATCATGTCAAGGTAGGCCAGTTTGGCTGATCCATCTGCCTTGTCTCATCTGGCCGTGGCACCAGGTCCCAGCATGACTGGGATCCAGACCAGTGGTGCCCCATCTCTTGCCCCTGCACTATCTGCTGTGTTGAGTAGTACTGCCCCATGGGACTGGGCCAGCAGCCTTCTGGGAATGGTGGCGGAGGGGGAGTCATAACCAGGCTGAGCTGCCGATATTGGTATGCAGGATAGTCTACCATGGATTTGTACACCGCCTGCACTGGATTGAGGACATGCTGGCCAACCTTTTAAGGTAGCCTTATTCTGGTGCCTAGCCTCTACCACTGCCACCCCCAGGGCAGTGATAGAGCAGTGCAGACAGTCCCATGGGTGGGGATATGAGTCATGCTGCTGCCTTGTGGAGGCACATGGGACTTAGATTCCACAAAACCCTCCCTTATCTAAGGTGTTCACCCCCTTATGTGTCATACACCACCCCTGTCTGCTGTCTTGTTTGCCTTATCTTGTTGCAAATGCAGCCTCACCTACCCAACCTACCTCCCTACAAATGTATCTATGTCCCTTTACCAACGTTCCGCTCTCAACTTAAAAAAAAAAAAATGGGCAGCTTTCCCAAAACAAAAAAATATTGTCCCATACATAGCTCTCCATTTTGCACATGCCCACTGGACACACATAATTTGATCCAATTGGGTTGACAACACAGTTATGTTGTCCTCACCCCTCTCTCGGGAGGTGAGAGTTCAAAATCATCTACAAATTCTGTCAAAGTGCACAGTTGTTGCTGTACATGAAATGGATAGCTATGGTTCTTTCCTACACCCTTCCTGCACATCCCTACCTGCCTTTCACTATACTTTTCCCCATGTTGGCACCCCATTTTACCACTTTCCTATCTCCCCATTTTTCTTTTCTTTATATTATTTTAGTGGGACACTGCATGATGCACCAAGTCGTGCAGCTTCACTAAGCTCAGCTAAATAGAACTATATTGACTAGATGTGTCTTTAAAATTGCAATACACAAAATAAACACCTGTCCCATATTTTGAATCCAAGACCATCACACCTCTGCATTAACCTGCCATGCCACACAATTCAATTAAAACAGGTGATTCAAACAAAACAGAGTAATTGCTAGTTAAAGTCATTAAGCATATTTCAGTGGAGCTGCACACTGCACCACGCAAATTTGATTAAAAAGCAATGTAAAACATGGGAGTGTACCTTGGACTCTGGTGCAATAGTACACCCCTAGAAAGCCAAAGACATAATAATGGATGTAAGTGAGGCCTGTGATAGCAGGTAAATGTGCCCTTTTATGAGCAACATATAGAAAGACACCTGCTAAGGCATGAATGACAAAATACATGTTCGACTGGGACTCTGGTGCAGAAATACGTCCAAATAAAGACATGCACATACTGATGGATGTAGAAAATTTTTGTCACAGCCTGTATGTGTGCACATATATTTTGCAAACACACCTGCTATAGCAGTGACACAGTAGCTTAGTCTGTTAAGTGCCTTGCAAACAGACATCTTGCGGCACACAGTCCTGGGTTCAAATCCAATGGTGTGTAGTACTGGAATGATAGTATTACGAGGCCTGCAAATAATGACTGAGTTATGCACTATTTGTCCAAGCAATGCATATCAAAAGAAATGTCTGTGTTTCACTGATGGGAGTCACAGGCCTGCAGATAGAAACACACTTCACATATCCCTATAGTATAAGTACTTAAAGTGTCATGTCATGCATTAATATGCATTCACAGAGAAAATCAACTCAGGTACTGCAAATGAAGGCACAGTGCTGATTACCACAGTTGCACACCTAACATACACATTTGAAGTACCTGCTTGTAACATAAACTGACCTCATACATGCTCCAAATTACTACCAGACTGTAACACATGGTCTGATAGTCACCCAAATGGTAGACATATTGTTATATTAATCCCCCATGTTGCTCAAGGGCACAAAAACATGTGGCCTAGTTCTCTGTTAGTGATACCATTGCCTGCCATGCATACCTTAAACACATGCCTTAATTGGACTGAAAAGGGTAGCCTCACTCTGGCTCTGCCTGTACAACAAGGCTGACATAGCTCCCGTAGTTACTCCTACTGCTTGTTCTCCTCCAAAGTGTTAACACTCTCTGCCTATGCCTATTACCTGCAGCAGCAGGTGTAGCCTGTAGCACACCCATCTCTATGTAAAAGTTGCTGCTACAGACATACCCTCTGCGATGAGGTAGTCTCTTCACCCCAGTAATGTCCAGAATAACATATTAGAAAGGGCTTCTAATTTACATGAATGCCTTATTTATTGTACTGTGGCTGCATGTGATTGGCTGATGATAGTGTAAATCAGCTGTGTTGGTTGCAATTAGCATTTCAGAACCACAGACTGGTTAATAGGCAATCACCTACTGATGAGAAACATGTTACAAAGCCAAGCAGCTGACTATGGGGAACCTTTCTATATGAGACTTTCCTCACACAGACCAAGTGTATGCAAAATATTAACTATCAGCACAGATCAGCAAAGGAGTATTGCACTCCATCAGGTATGTAACCTTCTTGTTTACATCAGGATGCAGATGTCTAACTATACTTAGTAGGAATAGGGATTACAACATTAAGCATTTCTTAGAACCGATATAATGACATGTCAGTGATCCCCAGATTTGTTACACATGCAGACGATGTGCAAGACATCAAGGGTGGAATGTGTATTGTCAACGTGGCACACTGGGTGGTGGAACTCTCCCTTTACAGTGATTGTAAGAGCACATTGCTATTTGTTTGGCACAGTTGGTTTGACATATTTTCAGGGGGGTTGCCCTTTGGGGGCATGCTACAATATCCTCCAGTGTCAGCTGTATGAACATACATCAGTATCTGCCATGGCACAAACGGAAATAGCTGACTACCACCAGTATCCTAGTTGTATCCATACACTTAGCATGTTTGTACACTGTGGAATATGACATGTGTGATCAGGCAGTGGATATTGCCACCCATTTTGTCCGTGCTGTATCTCTACATAGTGTCCTTCCACATATGTGATCCTGATGTGTGTTCCCATGTTGTTATCTTTTAGGGAACATGTATGCAAGATGCTGAGCAGCTTTCATGGATGCAGAGAATGGGTTAATAGTGGAAGCACTCCATCAACACCATGAAGTCCTACTGTCCATGGGGAGGCACAACAGTGAACAGCGGGAAGCATCGTGGGCTGATGTCGTCTTTGATGTCAGTGCCACTGGTCATCAGGGAAGGACATATAAGCAGGTTCAACACCACGTAATGGACATGATCAATGCCACATGCAGAAGAGCGAAAAAACAAATACAAATTCAGAAAAAACAACAAAGGCAAGGGTTTACTTCAACAAAAACTGTATTAAAAATCAAGGTTAGTGCTTTTGTACACATCCAATATGTGAACTTTTTCAGATAAAAAAAACAATTATAAATAATCACATATATAATACTCCCTCAATGACATCACAAATCCTATTGAACTTTTAAAAGTCCCACACATAAAAACAATCAACTAAAAAATGTATATATATATATATATATATATATATATATATATATATATATATATATATATATATAATTAATAAAACCACCCAAAATACCAAAAAATACGATGAAACCAAAATGCCCTGAGGGAGCAGAAATAAAACGCCAGCACAAATGTACTCACTGAATGGTGGAAAAATAGTCCATGTAACGACCTCAATCTTTTTCAGCATATGCAGGTTATCAGTCGAGTAACGCACTCAACAAAATAGTAGTAAAATCTTGTTAAAAGCAAGCTTATCAATGCAACGGTGGATCATAGATACCTTAGGTATAAACAAGCAAAGTCACTTTTGTTAAAAATAACAATTCCCAACGTGCCAAAAATCTTCCAACCAATAACAAATTTAGACGATGAACCTCAAAATTGAGGTATATAAACCATTCAGTTCAGAAGTAGAAGTATAAATCCTTTATTGCAGTTAGCGCTTTCATGGCATATGCAAGCTGCTTCATCAGACAAAAACCTGTCTGATGAAGCAGCTTGCATATGCCGTGAAAGCGCTAACTACAATAAAGGATTTATACTTCTACTTCTGAACCGAATGGTTTATATACCTCAATTTTGAGGTTCATCGTCAAATTTGTTATTGGTGAAGATTTGCACGCTGGAATTGTTATTTTAACAAAAGTGACTTTGCTGTTTATAAAAGGTATCTATGATCCACCGATGTTTGCTTTTTAACAAGATTTTACTACTATTTTGTTGAGTGCGACTGATAACTGCATATGCTGAAAAGATTGAGGTCGTTACAATTTTTCCACCATTCAGCGAGTACGTTTGTGCTGGCATTTTATTACTGCTCCCTCAGGGTATTTTTGTTTCATCATAAATATATATATATATATATATACAAATATATATATATATATATATATATATGTATATATATATATATGTATATATATATATATATATATATATATATATATATATATATATATATATATATATATATAAAACATATCCATCAAATACATAAACAACTATATAATCATGTTAAAACCAATTAATCTCTGCAAAGATTTAATTTTCAATATACACTTAATATAGCAAAAAGTCATTAAGCCCTGGATAAAGCCAAATGCCTTTCTATAGCCAGGGCTTAATGACTTTTGCTGTATTAGGTGTATACTGAAAATTAAAGCTTTGCAGAGATGAACTGGTTTTAACATTATTATATAGTTGCTTATGTATTTGATGGATATGTTATATGTATACATATATATATATATATATATATATATATATATATATATATATATATATAAACAATTTATAACCTCGAATTACTGAAATGTCGAATTTCAGTATCTCGAGACTATAAAGCCAAATGTTAAAAATAGTGAAAGGTCATAATCGCAAACTCGAATATATGTCGAATTCGCGGTTATGACCTTACGCTGCGTAATGTCCGGGATTGTGTTTTGATGGTGCGCGGTGCCATGTGTGGATGTAGGTGTTATGTCAGGTAAGTGTTTTCTAAGGGTTTTGAGTGGGAGTTAGAGTGTGTGTGAGTGTGCTGATGTGTTTGATGTGTGTGTGAGGGGTCGGAAAAATGTGTTTGCGTGAGTTGGCTTTTGTTTTGTGTTTGTGCGATCTCGGAGTTAGTATATATAAGTAGGGGGGTGTGGGGGGTGCAACCCCCCCATGGGGTGCAGGGGAGCTTGCCCCTGCTTATGTGCATGAGTTGTGTATGTGTGTAGTTTTGTTTGTTTATGTTGTGATGTGGGTGTTGTGGTGTATGTGTGGTATAGTGTGTGCGTTTTTTTCGGTGTTGTGAATTTTGAGTTTTTTTTGTGTCGGTGTTTTGTGGATTCGGTTTTATAGTCTTGAGATACTGAAATTCGATATTTCAGTGTTTCGAGGTTATAAAGTGAATCTCTATATATCTATCTATATATATATATATATATATATATATATATATATATATATATATATATATATATATATATATACATTTTTAGTTGATTGTTTGCTTTTTATGTCGTTGTTTTTATGTGTCAGACCTTTAGAAAGTTCAATAGGATTTGTGATGTCACTGAGGGACTACTATATATGTGATTATTTGTAAAATTTTTTTTATCTGAAGAAGTTCACATATTGGATGTGTACAAAAGCGCTAACCTTGATTTTTAATACATGTAGAAGAGCAGCAGATGTAGCCAGAGATCATGGTGCCACAAGTGGAGGGCCTGCAGTGGAATAACCACTCTCAGCCACTGAGGAATTCCTGGCAAATCATGGCACACACAACAGCTCCCAGGCATCCGTCACACCCTACATCATAGATGTGGTTGCCACAGTGTCCACAGCACAGGAGCATGCAGGTAAGCTTAGTTTGAGCAGCATTCCAAAACTGTAGCATTCAGTGTGTCAGGGCATACATAGTTTTATGTGGGTGTCAGGTCTGTCTGCTTTTGGGAGGAGAAGCATTTCACTGTAGTTTGACTGTCATGCTCAGATTTTGACCAATATAACAAATAGCACAGTAACTACTGTAAATGTAAGATATATGGATGTATGACCTTGTTGTGGTGGAACATGTGGTGGTACTGACATTACCTCTCCCTCAACTTTTTACAGGTCCATCAGGTATTGACCAAGCCCATGGTCCTGCTCCTGGTTTTGTTTTAGATGTAGGTTTACAGCAGTGTAATCCTTAGACTGTCATCCCAGGCCTGCTGCCTACATTGCTGTACAGTTGGCATGATTGCCAACTGCACACATATATTCTGACTGTACACATGTTAGCCTCATACCTATGCCTTGTAGGTGTGACCACACTGACAGATGTGTCAGTATTGTCAGGACACTAGAGAGTGTCATATCCATCAACTGCGCAGAGTCAACACAAATGTAAATAGTGTACCTCACTGTTACCAGTGAGGTTGCAGTGTAATGAGATGTTATTTTCAAGTAACTACAGCTGCTAGTGGGAAGAGTACCTGCCTACAGTCCTACTTTATGAGGTTGGGTTTTCAACAGGTCTGTCATAATGATGACAATATATAGAGCCTTTCATATCTCACAACATAGTACTGTCGAACGTAATAGTGCAGGTAGTAATGTACTGCTTTTTCCTTTCTTATCACAGGTGACTGGGGGTGGTTAGTCTTTGTCCCCTACACAACCTGATGTCAGTGTCTCCTCAGAATCTGATGATAATGGTGGCCACAGTGTGGTACAGGTGGGAGTTTTGGGGGCTGAATCTGTCCCATAGGATGAATCCCTCTTATAGCCACATTGACACCGCACACAGTCAGTATGCCCACACATACCCTGTTGCTGGAGGCCACAGATATTGGACAGTCAGAGGGTGGGGACATTGAACAGAAAAGTGTGGCAACTATGGCTCCAATGAGTGTAGGCACTGGCCATAGCCAGAGAGCTGCCGAAGTCCCACACAGGCAGATTAATAGGGGTGCTTATGGGAGGCCTGCTGTCCATCCATCACTTGTTGCAGGTGTCACATCTTGGGTCACTCTGCACCTGTTCTGGGCCATCATGGAGGCACAGGCACATTCTGAATGGAACACCAGACTTATGCTTAGGGTTATGGATGCAGCACAGTCTGACATCCGTGACTGCCTCGTCTGTATTGGGAACACCCTGGATCAGTTTGCTGATGCAGTAAACCAAAGGTGGGCTGAGACAGTGTCTGTCTTGAACCGCACAATGTCTGTGCTGGAACGTGTGGTTGGAGATGAGTGTCTGACTCGTGGACATAGGTCAGCAACCACATCTGCAGATAGTCCATGTGGCTTTGCAAAATCATGCTCCCATAATGGCAGTACATCTAGCAATACAGTGGGGAGTGTTCTGTCCACACCACAAGCTGGCAGGCCATGAGCTTGTGGTCCTGGGCATTCTCATGGGGGTTATGGTCCCAGCAGATAGCAGTCACTGGTAGGTATTAGCACCATTTCTGAATTTGGGCATAAAGGTGCCAGTGCAACTCCTGGCAGAGCCAGTTCCTGTGTTCGGGTCAGAGATGGTGAACTGTCAATTCTACCATGTACGGATTAAAGCTGTCCAATTTACACACATGTAGGGCTAGCACCAAGCTTGACTGTGTACATGTACACACTCACACACCACTGTCAAATGCAGGTCACCTACACACACACACACACACACACACACACACACACACACACACACACACACACACACAGAGCCCCTTTCCAAGGTCCATCTTACCTGCTTCCCTTCCTGACTCATACACATGCTGTCAATCGTTTGGGTCAGCCGAGGACTCATGTACCCCCACACAACACCCTGTGCAAGTGATGATACCTGTGCCACATCCCTGTCATCCTTGCCATCGATGCAGGAAAATGAAGCTATGTGTCTGATGCACAAGGTGACTATATTACTTAAAATGTACTTGTCTAATGCTGTGTTGTTTTGCCATGCCACTTGTAATGGTTAATGATAGATACTGTATGCTGGCATTTGTCACACGTATGCCACATACTTTTATGTACCTTATGTTGTATGATTTTGTAATGGATGCACAGTTACACAATGACAAGTGTGTCATGGACCTGTTTATGTTTTTGTTTCAGGAGTCTGGTGGGGTAACCTATGTATACACAGCAGCAATAAAGTAGTGCAGAATGGCATGTAAGCACAGCAGAAATATGTCTTCATCAAGCTACAGCACTATAAGTGCATGGCTCCATAGGTTAATACGTGTATAACAGGTTAACAAGGACAATGTCAGAATTCAAAGTGTTCAAGCATCCCTAATCTGTTAACAGGTCTGCTATCCTTGGCAAGTGTCACCGGGATTTTGTGAACTCACACATCTGTAAGCTGTGGTGATGGAGATGACCCTTCTATAAATATCCTGTGTCCAGTCGAGACATTTGCCTGACACCAGTTATGTTTGTCATGTTCTGCATCCCATTTTGTAACCTGCACATGATGTGTGTCACAGCAGATGTGTGATTCACATGTATGGGGGGCTTGTTTCATGTAGTTTCTACTGTCTGTGTTAGATACCTGTCACTCCACCATGTACTATGTATACCATAGTGATGTTGTAGGCATGTAGAACAGGTGAGACATGTATTAGTCCTGTCATGGATATGGCGGAGGTACCCAGAGGGATCTGACACCTCCCTGTATGGATCCATACACATCCCCTCCAAAGCATTTAGGAGACTGACTACACATGTACAGTCATGACACATACTCCGTAGGACATGTTATCTACACTGTGTATCGGTGTACCATGGAACCTGTGTGGCTGCTACAGTTGTATGATATGTCTGTGTAGTGATATAGTAAGGGTGGCATTGCGCATAATGATAAGTGTGATGGCATTCAGTATAGCACTGACACTCTGGGATTTACATCCCACACCTGTCAGTATAGGTTTTACAACAGTGAATACATCCCCACATCTTAGCGACCAATGAAAGCCAAAGGCTACATTACTCTCTGTGCCCATAACTCCATGTGTAATGGCTCAACTGTGTGCAGTGTGTGAGCACTACAATATTTTGCAGAGGTGGATGATTTCCCACAGGATAGTATTGTGCATTCATTGGCAGTTAGTCATTGTCAGTGGCTCAGTGAACAACTGACTGTGTCTTAAGCCTTCCTGGATAACTTTTGTCTCTGTGTAGGATTCTGTGACAGCTCCCAATATGCAATAACCTGCTAATGTACTCAGTCAGAGGTCACTGATAGTGGTTGTGACTGCAGAAAGGGAATAAGTAGATGGGGTACACCAATAATGGAGGATGGTGAACTCCACTGATGAGTGATGTCATTGCAGCATAGATCTCCCAATGCTACCTTCCTAGAGTATGACTGTCAGACACTTGCTTATCCACCAGCTGACATAACACTCTGTATATGACATACACAGTTTCCAGCAAGGCTTGCTGGCCTAATATTGTCATACACCTTATCAGGCCATGGTTGGTGGACTGAGACATATGTGTGACATCCATTGCGTAGTGTAACAGTCAATGGGCTCAGCCAGTTGCAGTAAGTAGGCATGATCTGGCCTTGAGCAAAAGTAACAATGTTTGGTCCAGTGTCAGTGGGTGTATGACAGTGTTGGTGCTCATATCCATGCTAACTCCTATCATGGCATTTCAGGTGACATGACTCAGAGATCTGGGGACACCACTTGGCACTACATGCTGGTTGTTCTCTGTAAGTACATATTGAAGTTACTTCTAGCATGTTGCAAGAAAAAAGTCATGCAAGGTGTCTGTACAGAGCACAGACATACACATTAGGTAAAAAAAATATGTATACACTGTGTTGCTTAGTCATGTTGCAGCTCACTTGCCCAAAGGATGGTCCAGGTCCTTAACTACAATGCCCTGCAGCAGTGCTGCGACATCCCTACATGAGAAACCAACATATTGCATCATGTGTTTACCAATATGGGTGGCCAGTACAGCCCCCCCCAATGTGAGGTCCTCCCTGATGGGATCTGGCCACAGGTGAGTCTCCTTAGAACTACCAGCACATACCCCTTTTCCAGACAATACAGACATATTTGTCAAGAAAGATATTTATTACCTCCTGCGGGATGGTTGATATAAAGTGGCTGCACCTCCCCCTTCAGATGGGACAGGCAAGTATGCACAGCTCTGCACCCGAGCATTGTCAGCAACATTATAACTGCATGAACTCAGCTGTACATGACAGGAGGGGCACAGACTCATCATGGCTCAGTAAACCTGACTGAAAGACAACTGCCATTAGCAGGCTGTACAATAACAGGTGGACAGTACTGTGTGACAGTTAGGGTGAGGGTGCCCCCCAATATGGAGTCACTACCTCCTCAGCTAAAAGAAGCACATAATGTTGTTGTGATGTTGAGTAGACACAGTAAGTGAAAAAAGTAGCCACCCACACAAAGCAGAACCGCAATGCATAGTTTAGTTACATGTGTGACCTCAAAGGACAGGCCCAGATTGTCGGTGACCTCATACATCATGATGCCACATATGATGGGTCTGTACTCATACCTAATGACTGTCATCCTCTTTTTCTTCCCCTGCTCAGCGACCTTTCTCTTTCTCATTCACTCGTTTTTATCTGCCAAGCAGGGGAAGAAAAACAGGATGAAAGCTGTTGGAGGATACGCAGAACATCACCATCAAACGGATTTGGAAAGACGTCTTGAATGTAGTTAATATATCTAAAAAGGTACTTTCACAAGTTGAACTCACATTATTAGAGCGTGGTTTGAATTTTATTCCTGATGAAAGATCGGAACTATCAGATGTGTTAATTAATTTGAGACTTTTTACAAGGAATATAGCCTTAATTTTTTTTTTTAAAGGTAATGATGTTCATACAGCTAAAACTTTTTATGATTGTAAAAAGCCTAACCTATTTCAACCATCTCTAGATGCAACACTTGAAGTATTTTGTAAAAAATGTGAAAATCTGTTTTTATTACTTTCAGGGTCTGATAGCATCAGGCCTACTAATGTTAAAAATCAGGTTTTATAATTTAAGTATGAAAGAGAGACAAGCCATGTAGGATCTTCAGAATGATTATACTATTGTTGTTAAAAGGGCTGATACAGGGGGAGCTACAGTTGTTTTAGATTGTGAATATTATATAAATTCTATAATTTCAATGCTAAATGATGAAATGACATGAGAAGATATATGCTGACTATATATGGGACAGACATACAATGTGTATGTATATATATATATATATATATATATATATATATATATATATATATATATTGTTCAGGACTGTGTGACAAACTTCTTGATTACTGATAGTATTCCCCGGGATTCATGAAGCTTGCGCCAGGCGCATGCATAGCGTATGCGTTATAATGCCAAATATGGCCGTCGAGCGATTCAGGTACGATCCAATTCCACGTGCACTACCGGCGTACGCCAGATCTGCGCAGCCCCCGGCGTAGGTATACTAATCACCCCATGTGCAGTGTCGCACCATGCAAATGAAGGCATATAGCGATTCATAAAGTGGTGCAGGCGTAGCGTAAGCCCACGGAAATGTAAACCAAAAAACACGGTTTACATTTTCCCAAACAGAACATCGGAGCTATGGAAGAGGGCCAAACCCAGGTATCACAACGTTAACATATGCCAGTGGCGAAATACACAGCCAATGGCATAAGAAAAGATGCACAACACGTAAACAACAACATTTAATGTCATGTCCACAGTAACGCACAGCACAACCGCAGGGCATGTGTGCGGAAGCTGTAACCTAAAGAAATAATATAAAAATGTCATAAAATCACAACGTAATAGAAATCAGGTTTACAGCATAATACACAATGGTAGGCATGGAACTCTACAACCAAGGTGCAAGGGTTGCTAAGGGCTTGCGATAGTGTTTGGTGCGGTAACTGTGAATTAGTAGTCAATGCCATGCAAATGAGACAGATAATACTGAATCGCAAATGTCCCGCCGGATGAAGGTTGTACCATACGGCGCAGTGGTATAACACCGAGGAGTGGCTCAGAGGAGATACATGATATCAGCAGAGGGGTGTGCCACCGTAGCAGTAAGCACATTGGAGCATTGCAAATCTGGCCTGTCCATTGCTAAGCAAAGCTGCAGGACAGGGGTGGGGAGGAATCGTTTAGCTGAGAGCACACATGGTGCCCAAAAGCGCATGTGTACGAGGATGAAAACATGCCCGAAACCCAGTAATCGGACGCATGCGCCGCAAACAATCGCAGAAACAGGAAGGTCAGGGGAAGAAAAGAAGGAAATGTGGAAGTAGGGTAATTGGAGTACTAATGAGCAATCAACACCAATCAACCCACAAAGGCCAATCGACGGCAGCTGACAAGTCTGCTTGCAGAAACCTGCAAAACAGGATAGGGGAGGCATTTGAATGCAAAGAAAGGAGGGGAGGTACTGGATTGCAAAGATAGGAGACTTGACACAGCAGAGCAAAGCAAACTGACAGCAGACCGGCAGTAGCACACATAACGCAAGATACGCCAGGTCCAGGAAAGTACAAATGAAAGTAGGCTGCAGGATGCATGCCAGAAAATGGTAGGTGCAACGTGCAGAAATGTAAAGGGAAGGTCAAGAGGTAATCCACGGCAGGCAAATGTAATTCAACACCAAAGGCACCACAATAGTAGTTCCGGCAGTAAAACACATAAGATAACCTGTAGCTACGATCGGACATACACACCCTATGACATCATCGGTGTTCACAGCACAATAGTATAAAGTGTGAAAGCACCCAAAACACACCTGTGTATTCCCAAACACCGGACCATAGGTGTAAACACATGGGGAACTTTTAAAATGTACATGTTGGGAGCTGCCATAGCTGTGATTCATCAGCATGTGTTAGAGACTGACGGTGTTGTGAAGGATAATGCCGACAACCACCACAGGCCTTGGAGGAGAAGAAGAGTGTTCAGACCAAGGGTAACCTACCAGGGTCTACATGACCTGGAGATAGTAGAGTGTTACAGGGTGGACAGGGACATCTTACAGCAAATAGTGGAGCTGTGCCGGCCACTCCTGAGAACCAGAAACAACAGAGGGGAACCCATCCCAGTGGACACGAAGGTATGTGTAAGCCTGTGAATACTGGCCACAGGTACCTTTCAAAGGCCAACTGGAGATATAATGGGTATCTCACAGGCATCAGCATCCAGGGTACTACACCAGTTCCTGGATGCCATGTTACCACATGCCAATGAGCAGATGTACTTCCCCAGAACTCAGGAGGAGTTGGCCAGCAATATGCACCACTTCCACCGTGTGGCACAATACCCGGAGGTACTGGGTGCGATAGACTGCACGCACATACAAATCAAGTCACCACCCAGTGAGCAGGGTAGGCGCTACATAAACCGCAAGGGATTCCACTCCATCAACTGCCAGGTCGTGTGCAATGCCCAGGGCATTATCATGGATGTGTGTGCTGGCAGCCCTGGAAGCTACCATGACTCCCATATCTGGCATGCCTCACAGCTGTATCAGGTATTTGTCAGGGGGGACATCCCACATGGCCATCTCGTGGGGGATGCTGGCTATGTACTGGAGCCGTGGATGATGACTCCCATCAGAAATGCACACACATGCAAGAACGCCATAATGAGGCACACGCACAAACCAGAATCATCATAGAGCGTGTGTTCAGGATGCTAAAATCATGGTTCTGGTGCTTGGATACATCTGGTGGAGCCTTGCAGTACTCTCCAGGCACGTGTGCCCACATCGCCATAGTATGTGCCATGCTACATAATACGATCCTGCGGAAGCAGCTGCAGCAGGGACAAAATTGTGAAGGCCCTCATAGCCTACCGCAATTGCCAAGGCCATTACAGGCACAGAGGGATTCAGACCATGAATACACTGTGCCAGCCCCAGTAGGCAGACGGAGGCATGCCCAATATGCCTACACCTTGGCAAAGAGGGAACGTATAGCACATACTCTGACAGTGTAGGCCCCTACGGACTGACACCTCTCCATCTGCACACACAGTAAAATGGATGGCACACAAACATGACCATCTGTAAATTGTAATGTATAGGTGGCCCAATGTGTGACTCCTACATAGGCAGCCCTCAAACATTGTAAACACAACAGCCAGTGGAACATGGAATGCCAACACCTGAACAGTACATGAGTCTTACAGCATATGGTGGTGCTGTGTGCCTGTCACGTTCCCCGCCAGATATATATATATATATATATATATATATATATAGATATATATATATAGATATATATATATATAGATATATGTACACATATGCATATATATAATACAGATAGAAAGGGCAATAGAGGGATATATGGTGATATAGATGGATTCAGCGATATCTGCAAATATAATAGATAGTTCAACAACATTCATAACATCTTGGAGGTACAAATAAATAGGATACCGCCAACCATGGAATGTGTAACATACCGACATGCGTAACCACGAGGCTGAAAGACCGATAGAACACAGTACCGGAACAGTACATCTGCGAGTAATAGTATGATGATATGAAGGGACAGTTAGTCACCGCTGCCAGTGTCGCGGTCCACATAGGTACTGTGTTCAACTGTGTCTGTGAGTGCCATAGTCTGTGTAAGTGTGCGTTGAGGGTGCCGTGTGCATCTCTGTGTGACTGTAATGTGTGTGTGTGTCCGCAACATGTGTTTGTTAGTGCCAAGTCAGAGGCAGATCAGTACGGTAGGTGTGGGTATAGCTAGCCGTAGGCATACGGTTACTACCTGTCCCACAGTAGGAGGGACAGCCCCACCCTGGGCAGGTGTGTCCTGACATAAAACAGTACAAAGGGCAAATGTCCGAGATGGTAGGACATAAATATGTCCCATATATAATGTAACAGTCGTATTTAATAGTTATGCCCTTATGTAAGAAACTTAAATGTTACATGCAATATGATAAGTAGCCAAAGTCACACAACAATAGGTATGTAGTGAGGATAAAAGTATGTGCTACCTGTGTACTGACCGTGGCTATGTGTTGGCCTGTAAACACCGCTTTGTGTCCCGCAAGTGTCCAACAATGACCATATGAAAAGGTGGCAACCCATGGCAAACAGGCTCTTTTAACAACACAACCACAATGACTGCAAATATCTGGGACAGAAATACAAGGGATAGCTGTCACTTACACATATCCCCTGATATATAGCTGCAATTACGGAGGTATACAAGTAGCAAGCTTACCTGCAGACGATATAGAAACCAATTAACAATGGCCCAATGTACAATCCCGTAACATAAGTCTACTAACTGTTAGCTCTCTAATTAGGGACGGAGCCCACACATATATATACGGATTATGTAGAAATGCAAGGCCCACAAACCTTATACGTTACGTACAACCACCGACATCCCCCACACTAGAAACTAAAGCAATACAAACTGTAATAGCAGCACAAACATCCAGTCAGTCAATTACATCTGCAGAACCCTCAACATACCGTGTGAGAGACACAATTAAAGGCGTCATGCAAAATTGCAGGCGTTGTATAATGGAACAAACAGCCATGTTACAGGTTTTGATTGCAATACTCCGTTATCAGACATCGGGATGACAGGTACACCCACATGTTGAACCAAATACTCTACCTGTCACACACAATCCACGGGGGACATGAATCCAAACTATACTTGTCTCCATGCATAGCAGTTGCAGTTACACATAACAAAACACAATACAGACCATCTCCCCGAAGGTAGGGCAAATAAACGCCCAAGTGGAGAATCCAATTATACCCCACTGTCACCACGTAATTGGTGAATGGAGTAGCTGCACAGCTGATATGCAAGTAATTAGTCACTCAGGAACACCAACTGGTGGGATGAATCCACATGTTTCAGGTATCGATGTATATAAGGATGACTTGCCAGACATTCAAACCGTATGCTCATACCGAATAACAGTTGAAACACTGTGAGAGAGATAGAAATGAAATGCCGTAATGACAACAAGGTATGTAGAATGCCAGATATGTAAGGTTATGTATAGCATGATCTGTATTAATTAGTTTTACTGTATGTATATCCTGGTTTGCATGAATTAAACGTGTCCGCAATGCATAAAGTGGGGAAAGGTATTTATGTAGTGATGTCTTGCTGAGCATACTAACGCTTGTAGAAACTGTGCGTCCAGCAGTGGGACACAAGGTACACAGCACAGACACCACAAGGGATGCTACATAAGGGCGTTAAACAGAACAATGCCATACAACCCGCCGTCAGTGGTAGGGTATGTCCAACAAGGACGTGCCATAGCAGGGGATAGTATATGTTGATATACTGTCACAGCATGCATGTGTATGAGCATATAACATTAATGACATATGTAAGGTGGTCCCGCTGTGCAAGTATGCTTTGCATTATGGTATACTATGTGAAATATGTGTAATGTATAGTATTATAAGTAGATATGACAGATATTCTACACAGCATAACAGGCATATCATGCATACCACAGGTATCGTCTATTGGTATGTACAATAACAGGATACATATGGCCTGTAGGTATGGGACATAGTAATAGCATGATAGCTAATCTAAATGGAAGGGCTACCAAGTAACCATGCACAAAGGACATGTAATAGCTGCACAGGTGCATAGTGGGGTACTATGCAGTCTGGCAAGTCCATGTGTAAGCACAACTACAGTGTTTACACTAGTGGCACCTCTCTAGGGTAGTGTCCTGTGAACAGCAGAGCCAGGTGTCACCTGCACCTCTGCACAGTACAGCCACTGCAGTGATCCCAGGCCTACATGTGTCTCCCAACCATCAAGGGAGGTATCACATGAACAGTGCTACTGAGTGTCCTTGCGTGATGTACATAGGACTTATGTTCCACAGCATGGTGAGTGTCCGGTTTGGGAATGTAACCCAGAAGCACATCCCACTCATTGTGGCATGTGTGCGCATATCCATGAGCATGTTGCTCACAGTGGCCTCTGCTTATGTCGCGTATGAGGAATATATCCATCAATAATGTTGTGGACATGGGCCCTGTCTGATCAGCAGAGGTCACCCTTGAGTATGTAGTATGCAAATGTGTGCAGATGTGGGTCTGTAGTGCAGCCGCATATTTAAACTGTCAGAGCTCAGTAAACGTCATGGCGTGTTAATGTTGTGGCATGTAAAGCTGTAGCTGTTGTGTAAGGTACACCCTAAATGGGGTGGTGTACCCTTGAATGTGTGTAGATGTCTTGAGTTCAGAGGTACAATGGGTGCCTATGTACCAGCTACACACCCAGTACAGATAGGTGTGGCCACGTAGAAGGATATCCACGCCACAGTGGCAATACGGTAACCACAGGAGTGGGTGTGACATATGTGCGTACTGCAAACATGTACAATGTGATATGTATGTAGGGGACTACCATCCATGTGATAGTCAGTGGGTGAATGGTGTAATGCAAAGGTGATGTGCATGCACCTTGTGTCATGCAGCTTGATGCCATGATAGTCATATTATGTATCTGTCACAGCAACACCCATATGGTTGGAGTCAGTATCAGCTGGTGGAGCAATCATGGCGCTTGGTATGTAGGGGTTTGAAAGCTAGGCAGGGAAAGTCCCCTGTGCCAGCCTGTTCTGCAGGGAAGCATATACTGAACATGAGGGGCCCTATGACTGAGGACCGTGGTATGCCAAATGTACCTGACATGTAGTAGGTACTATGGTATGCTGGCCTCACTGTGTGTCCTGTCCATGAGCCGCATAGCATAACATCCTGAGATACAGGATACGATGTGCAGGTGGATGTGTATGTTGTCAATACCAGAATGGGGAATGGTGCTGAAAGGCAATGAGAGGACAATGTAGGATGTGTGGACTCCCATAAAATCAGCAGCTGCCCTGGTAACTGTATGAAAGGAGTCCACCATGTGTAGGGGCCATGCTCTGGCCTTAACAAGCCCAACCCGGGTGGCAGCAAAGGACGGGAGCCCAACAATGTCTCTGTGAATGATGTCCTTGATGATGTGCCCCATAGCCATGCAGAACAGTCCAGTCAGGTGTGTAGGACTATAGTCCCAATCGTGCAATGTGGTGCCACCTGTGTGTAGTGTGATAAATGCTGCTGTGTGCCATTCAGGGGCTACAATGTCTGAAACAAGGCTATTACTGAATATGGTGGCCTAGTGGGGAGACATGTAATTCAGAGGTTGGTGGACATCACAGCCTGGGATGTTGGAAGGTGACATGGGGCCAGTGTCCCAGGACATATAGAGTGTAGGTCAGTACTGTGTAGGTGTGACCACAGGGACACCACAATGTTCATGTATGGATTGCGGCCCTGTAGTGAGTGAGAGGGTGTACTGTCAGCATTGAATCCATCCTCCAGCATGTTGCCAATGACACCTGGGTCTGCAATGTTCCTGAGTGACTGTTGTATGTGACAGCAGATGTGGGTGTTGCCATCGAATACTGACATACCACCATAATGCCTGGTGGTACACCCCGGAATGTGTGGCAGTCATGTTTAAGTAGCTAGTCTTGGAGTATGTGATGAGGGACCCTGTGGCCCCACCATGGCTGACCAGTGAGCCACCCCACACATGGGAATGTACACCACTGTGCAACAGCCTACACCTGTTGTTGTACATCATATGTCTATGGAACATGACCACCAGAGTGGCGTCTGTTATCTGGTGTGTACCATCATGGCTCTGTGTGGAATAGCATGATCCATGCAGTTGTGTACATACTAATGAAGTGCACTGGGGTATGTGTCAGCATTTGTATGTGCATTGTCCATCTGCACGGGTGTCATGATGTTAACAACCGCTGTCAGCAGACGTCTGTAGTAGGTGTTGTAGTACACATGTACTGTGTATGCTGTGATGGGTGTGTTGCCGGGATGTGGCTAACAAGGTCGATTAGCATATGTTCGGAATCCACCAATGAGGGGATAAGCCCAGGTGTGTAACACCAGTCACATGGTGGTAGTGTTCATGCCAAGGGTAATGTAGGTCTTGGAGGTGGTATGTATGGGTTGATCCAGCAGAGCGGAGGGTATGACTCATGGATGTGTCGGTACATGAGTGGCTATCCCAGTGAAGTGTGGGGTAGTGTCAGTCACACATCAGTAGTAGCTGTCTGAGGCCCACTGTCCACTATACCAACATAGAAGGTATGTTACTCGTGGGGTATGATGTTGACTCTGTCGCTTGTTACAATGTGTATAGTGGTCCCGGACACAGTTAGTTTCACATGGAGCACCTCTGATGCATTGTGCTAAGCAACTTGCCAGGATGTGTGCAAAACATAGTGGGATATGGGAACCCCTCAAATGTGGGTGTGCCGGTCCAGGTATGTGCCTGAAAGGTATGGTCTGTCTATAACCTGTCATTGCAGGTGTGCTCTGCAGAGCCTAGAGGCAGGTCCCAGTCACTGCAGAGATGTTTGAGTGGTGCATTATAAGGTGTGCCTTGCCTGTGTGCGTCAAAGAGGAAGATGCAAGCATTGTGTCACATGACCCCATGTCGTGCCTGCCAGTTATCGCCCTGCCGGTGACAGTTATTGGAAACTGTGCAAGACAGGCAGTATAGAAGCAGCAAGAGCCATACATGTGAGCTGTACTCCCAGGGCTGACAGGTGCAAGTCATCTGTGCCATTAGCATTGTATTTGACCAGGACAGTCATAGCGGACAGATACCACATGCCTGTGGAATGACAATAGGAGCATAGGCAACTGTTGAAGTGACACAGTCGGTCACTGTACAGTGGTATCGTGTCCGGATGAATGCAAAATGCTCCCCAGGACTAGGCCCACACCCTCAGGGCTATAAGACTGGTGAGCTATTGCATGTCCCTGCACACGTAGTCTGTGAAGTGGCATCACAGGGCAGTCACACTAACATGGAGAATGACAGACATATCATACCTGGTGAGGTGTGGCATGGGTGCATAAGTTATGTTGCAGAAGCAGTTACCCGACAGCAATATGTAAGTGACTAACGCCTTGTGTAGCCTGCTGTGTGGAACTGCAGTGTGACTCCCTACAGAGTCAGCTATGACTGGTGTGTTGTGAATGTTATAACTCACTATTGGCTGTATGTGATGGGCACACATGAGTCTGTGGGCTATAAGCTGGTGATGTTGTCTTCCATGATGGGGGCTACCTCTGGTGTCTACAGTGAGTATGGAGACGTACTGCACAAGTTATCCTCGTAGGTGTGGCCAGTGGTGTAGATCATGTGAGACTATGTGATGGGTGGGGTGTGTTGCGAATGTTACGCATCCCCAAATGACTGTCAGGTGCAGTCAGGGTTGGTGACAGCATTACCCCCAGCCATAGCTGTCAGCCTCCTGTCCCCAAACTGAGGAACATTAGCCCTCATACTGTGTGACAAATGGACAAAACGTGGAACACTTACAACTGGCTTACTAACAGCGTCAACTAGGAAGGGCATATGATGGCTAAAATAGGCTGGTCTTATGTATAAAAAAGATATTCCAATGAATTAATATGATTCCCATCTATTTAGCCATGGCTAGCAGGTAAACTGTTTACAACAATGACTGTGTGACAGACCCTTCCAATGTGGAACCTTGAGGAACATGCACCTTTTAGAACCCCAAATGAGGTACGTTCCTCGTAATGAGGTACACCTGAGAGCTATGGGCCCAGCACGGCTGCAGAAGTGCATCCCCCACAGGCTGTAGTGCCGTATGTTGGGAGGTGAGCATTGAATGTGTACATGAGACAATTGCTCTATTGCCACATGTACGACATATCCCTCATACAGACAGGCAGTAGCACTGATACGTGACAGTTGGACATGCCTGTATATACAACCATGTCCCACAGGATATGTGCGTTATGTGTGTACAACAGCTGTCATACCTTAAGCAAGCTGGGAAGTGTAGGACAGCCAGTGTACCTGTGGGAAATGGTGTGGAATGGGCGCTATAGTAATCAGTAGCTCATGACATGCTCACAAGTTCTGAACAAGTGCCTAGCATGACCATACAATACAAATAGGGTGTTGGATAATATCAACCCACAAGTGGTGATGACAGTCATTTAGGGTGGCACCGCACTATAACCCTGCTGAGTATGGTGTGCATGTCCATGAACCATTAGCACTGTAGATGTTAGCAGTACAGATGTACAAGACAGCATGGATATTTGATTACAAATACCTTTGCATGTCACAGGAGTGTTCCACCAGTGGCCTGTTGACAGACTCACAACTACAAAAGGTGCAAGAGTGACATGTGCACAGCACACCAGTGCCAGCTACAGTAGAACAGGGTTAATGTGTTGTACCCCACCCTCATTGTAGCCCATACCACACAGACAAATGTTAGGCATCTGTGTATGTAAGGCTGTGAATGGCCATGACCTATCAGTATAGCTGTGTCAGTGTTGTGAACAACATACAGAATGGGCTGTGTGGGTGAGGTGTGTGACATATGTGCACAGTCTGATGGATGATACCAGCAGTGTCACCGCTAGGTGAACATCCCTGTACCCATAAACTACTACCTAGGCTGTGGTCAACATTATGGACACTGTGTAAGGGATGGTGCTGTGCAGTGCACCCCCAACATGGTGACGTCTCCAGTCCCCTTAGGTAGTCATATGAGGTACCTATGTCATGTCAGGGTGCCATCCATGAGCACGGAGATCACTGGACAGGCATATACAGCACTGTGGTGACCAATATTGGATCACATACCACCTGTAAAGGGTAATGGCTATGCATGGATGTGCGATACCAGCCTTCACAATCCACACCTCCACTATGCAGCATGCTGTCTACCTTACAGAAGGACATTTGCTACACCATGATGATGGACATGCTACATGTCCATATTCTGATCTATATGACATATGTCATGGACAGCCACCGTCCTAATACTAGGATCGCCACAGGCTGGACAGATCCCTGTGCCATATATGTGACATACTCCCACCATACCATGCAACCCTGTCCATCAAAGCTGCACATGTCATCCCAGTCATACATGGTGTGATGGCCGCATGGTAGATGTACTATCAACTGACTGGATCAGTAATGTGGCACTGATGCACCTTGCGGTGGCACAATGGCTGTCTGTTACAGCTTGGAAACTGTGCCCGCACATGCTATGGTTGATGACCATCCCTGCGAATGTCGTCTGACTAGCCATTGTCCCATGTATATCACATGTACAATACAGGCGATCCGTGGCAGGATGTTGAACAGTTGTACAGTGCTGTGTAGATGTACATGGCAAAACACATGCATGTGCAGGTGTCCATGCGTATGTGTGCATTGTCACTGCTCAAGTCCATTACGGCTGTGTCTGTGTTGATATGTGACATATACACAGCATCCAGGTCAACAGTAGTACCGTGGACACATCAAGGCATGCGCAGATAGGTAAGAACACAAGTGCAGGCAAATAGACATGCCCACAGCAAGACAGCACTTACATGGAGTATGAACACTGTAATGAGGTGACACATATATATGGTGATGATATCCAATGCATAATGGGTGTGACATGTGTGACACAAACACGTCAGTCATGTCAGTGTCATGATGCTTTGCAAAGATAACTGTGCAGATGTAGTAGATGTCATAGAAATGTATGTGCAGCTGTATCTCTGTACATCTCTGAAACTGTGACCTGTCACCATCATTATGTCTTACAGATAATGCCCCGTACACGCCTCCCAGCATACACCCGCCAGGAGGATGATGTCCTCATTCCACAGCTCCATGACAACTATGACTTGTTGTTCAGCCATGTGCCACAGCATGGCAAGCAGCGGGATGACCTGTAGAAGTATCTACGCAGGAGGGTGAACGATGTGGGTGGCCATAACCGCACCTACCAGCAGGTGCGCAGACACTGCACGGACTTGATACGACATGCAAAACAGTGTGCCACTGCAATCGCCAGGGAACAAGGTGGAACAGGTGGTGGGCCACCAACACAGCCCCCACTCACACACACCGAGGAGCTACTGGCCAGTCTGGGGACACCCAGGGAACAGCATCCAGAAACACTAGCTGCCATCGTGGAGGTGGGTGTCTCCCAACCAATGAGCCTGGAGTTGCCTGGTAAGTCAGTACTGCATATATGGCTATTATATCCCATGTAGTTGCATGTGTCACTGTACATTATGTAAAGTAACAACATATGCCAGGTATGTGGACACACATGCTGCATACTACAGCATGCTACGTTGTGTATGCACACATGTGCATACTATATGCTATTACGCAGGTGAATGTGTTCACATGCACAGTGCAACCTGTGGCTGTCATACAGTCATGGATAATGTTCATACTGGTGTGTCACCCCTATACAGGTACCTCTGGCGTGCTGCACAGACATGGGTCAGTTGCAGGTGAGACTGTCATCAGTATCAGGCATGTTACAGTGTAGATCTATTTGCCATGTGGCCAGTTAACACTTGCACACCTAATGTTTGTTCCAGTCACGATATGCAGGTCGCACCACCCTTCATTCACACACGCCACCCATGTGCAATATATACAAACATAATGATACACCGACTTGAAACCACAGTACTTGTCATTGCGACATGTGTGGTCAGCTGTGCATACAATGGTGGAGGTGTTCTACAATGGAGGCATATGTAGTATGCATTGGAACAACATGTGTGGTACACACACAATAACACACAGTGAGCTGTGATATGGGCAGCCCACAGGTGTCACCATTGTGTCATATGCCCCTGCATTGGGTGCACACATTGTGATGTGCCACCTGACATGTCCCAGACATGTAGTGTTCTGTCTTCAATATTGTCACACTATCGCATGACCTATACCCCACATACCAAACATACAACCCGTTGTCTGCATAGCCCTGTGGATTGTGACATATCTGACATCTATGGGTGTATGTCATATGGGACAACACAGACATGTGGAAAAGATGCCCATCACACACAATTGGCCAACACATGTGCACAAATGGCCATGGAGGATGGCCAGAGACATGTAGCCACACAGTACTTGGGATGTGTATACACCCTGTTGCACATTGTCCACACATGATCCAATTATAGCCTTAGTTGACCAATTATACAGTTGATGTGGTACACTGGACAACCTAAAAGCCTGTGCACAGCTACTGGAGGTGTCACTGAAGTCTACCATATACGATCTGTTGAACATCATGACTGTGTTGCAGTTATGGCTATGCAATGTGTACATATGCATTCTACAGCAACATAGATGCCTCATGATGCCATGCAATGGCACAGTGTCTGTACTTCACACTGTATAGCAATGTAGGCGGCTCACACTACCCTCCCATGCTCATGCACATTTGCTAAACATGCATTCTATCTGTAGGGCATACACGCAACACTGCAATGTGAAGCCCATTATGATGCTGTACATGTGTCAGGACACCATTGTGTCAAACATGTATGCATGTTAATGCACATGTCAGCAGATTACATGTCAAGGTCACATCAGCCATGTGTACTGTTATCCCGTTCTGGGCTACATAGTGTATCATGGGGATGCATGCATACTACCATGATTGTGTGAACTGCATGGCTACTGATATGACACCTGCTTGCTGTAGTGTGCATCCCAGGGAGGTATGCTTACTAACACTATTAATGTCTGAGCTGCATGCCCTCTGCTGTATCGCAGGCATGCTGCATGCCATCTGACAAATCACATGCATGGTGTGTCTGTGTGTGTGTGTGTGTGTCTGTGTGTGTGTGTGTGTGTGTCTGTGTGTGTGTGTGTGTGTGTCTGTGTGTGTGTGTGTGTCTGTGTGTGTGTGTGTGTGTGTGTGTGTGTGTGTGTGTGTGTGTGTGTGTGTGTGTGTGTGTGTGTGAGTGTGTGTGTCTGTGTATATTGTACTTTACAGTATTTCTTTGCATTCACAGGTGATGTAGGTGCGTTACCCTCCTGCGGTCCATCTGATGTTAGTGTCCCCACAGATACTAGCGGTGATGAACATATGCATGAGGTACAGGCAGGGTTGTCAGGGGCTGAATCTGTGCCAATGGTTACCATCCAAGCTATGTCCCCCTCTTCCCCGCACACAGTTCTGCTACCAACACATACCGCATCACCAGTGGCCATAGAGGAAGGACAGTCAGCATCTGTTAGCGTGGAACAGGAATGTGTGGTGGCTACAGAAGGTCTGTCTACACACCATGGTGTCAGTGTAATGACTGCAGATGTGCCACACAGGCATGTGGCCGGTGCTGCTCGTAGGAGGACCTCTGGCAGACATGCACCTGCAGGACAGAGCGAAGCAGCTGGTATCACCAGACGCATGTTCCAGACTGTAATGGTAGCACAGGCACGTGCTGAATGGCAGAACAGAGAAGGGCAGAGGCTGCAGAGGGCTGCTATCCATACCCTAAATGACAACATCCAGGCATTGGCAAATGCTCAACAGCAGATTGCTAATGTTCTGGATAGGCGATTAGGTGAAATGGTCGGAATCCTTGACCGAGGCATGGCAATCCGTGAGCGGGAGCTGTCTGTGCTGGAACACCTGGTAGGAGTGAGGCGTAGGCCATGTGGACGTAGGCCAGCAACCCCACCTAGTGTAGGTTGACGTGAGTGTGCCACCTCACATGCCCGTTCCCATAGTGCCAGTAACAGTAGCAGTGCAGCTGGTGCTGCACTGTCAATACCAGGACATAGCAGGCCATGTGGACATGGCCCTGGATGGTCTCAGCGGGGACACAGTTCCAGCGGACATGTGTCGTCGGACAGTAGCCACTCTGTACCTCCACCTGGTAGTGCCCGTGCAACCCCAGGCAGGCACAGGTCACGTGGCCGTGGACGGACACAGTGAGCTGGACAACCTGCTCTGTACAATCTGGGGCTGTCAATTATACCCCGTGTAGGCATCACAAATGGCAGAACTGTGTACACACATACACGCACACAGCAAACACAACTGTAGGGCTCCACAACATCCACATGCATTCTGCACAGACATGTCCAGTCAACTCACCAGCCCTTACACACACACATGATGTTATCCATTGGTGCAGCCTATGCCCCTGGCAAACATATCACCCCGTGCATATGATGAAGCCTGTGCCGCATCCCTGTCATCCACACCATCGGTGCAGGGTTATGCACAAATATTCTGATGCACAGGGTGAACAGCATAGTGATAGGTGTATGTAATATTACCTGTGTATGCATAGTGAGGGATGTGTATGTTGCAGTGGTTGTGTGTGAATACTGAGAGATGTGTATGTGACATAGGTTGTGTACTGTCGACATGCACCAGTCATACCATGTAGTGCAGGTGCAGCATGCATTCTGATGTGTTCACGGTATGTGTCTCGGTTACATCTGTAGCACCATGTTGGTTGTGATACCCTGGTTCCCTCCTATGGTGTACTTGCATGTGCCTACAGGTAGCAGTGTTTGCAGCCCCCCACGTGTAACTGTGGACTACTCACAGGCATGTCTGGCAATATCAGCATGCTACATGTACCCTCAACCTGACTGTTGGACACACCAACATGACACAGATGTCTGCACATATACTGCACCTGACGCATGTGGTCGGTGCCACAGGCTACACTGGACAGAGACGTGACATACATAGCAGGACACATTACAGGTATGGTGACATGGTGCAGGGGTTGTACACAGCGGCCTGGCCAATGATGATGTGAGGTGTCACTTGGTAGCTGGAGGCCACACTGTGCAGCAGTAGGACCCTGTAACAGTACGGGAACATGGTCGCATTCACGTGGTGTACACCACTATAATGCACACCCCATAGTGTGCCAGTGGGGACCCTTGCCTGTGTGGTTATCACCCTCACAGTACTATGCACCCACACGACGTGTCACAGAGAAGGGACATGTACAGGTAGCCAGTATGGCTGGGACCTATGGCATCAACAGGGTTGTGCAATGCATCACCATTATGGGTTAGTCACCATGTGGGGTTAGTGATCATTTCCCACCGTATATTAGCATACACCCTCACACCAAGCACCAGACATACATACAGACACACACACACTGTGGTGACCACACATGTGTATACAGACAGCCAACGTGTGTGATGCACCACACCGGCCGACGTCATGCTTCCAACACTGACGTATGTACAGATCACTACAATGGTGTACAGGGATGTGTAGCAACTGGGACATATTCCCCATGATATGTGGCATCCCTGGTCACACATTTGGACACACATGGCAGTGCTGGGAATGATACACCTGCCATATGATGACACGTTTGATAGACATGCAGCGGTATTGATTGCATTATGTGTACCAACGCTATATCTGGCAGATGTGCTGCTATATGCACACGGCAGGTTGTAGGTGTTACAGGTGCCATGTGACATATAGTTGTTAACACCTGACCGCTGTGTATGCATTATGTCAGCACCATCACGTAACAGCGACATAGCGTACTGTTTGCACATGGCATGACAGGATGGTGTGTGACACAACTGTGAGCCACCCCCTGCACACATACATCTAGACAGGTGATTCACCACATTATGTACACACAACCCTCCATACGTGCTGTTTGTATGTCACCGTATACAGGTGTCAATGATGGGTCTGCATTGCGTCTGCATGTCATAGGTAGGTGCAACTATGTTACGGACATCGGCCACTGCACATGCATGGTTGCTGCATGCACAGTACAGATGTCAGATGTGTCTCCTGTTGCCATGTTTGTATGCATTGCTATTGTTGGACATGTGTGTTGACATACATAAAACATGGACTGCGGTATGATATCACGGGTGTCACAGGCGACCAGTACAAGGGTATGTGTCCCGGTCAACACTGCTACCCCCTGTAGTGTGAGCATTCAACAGACATGGGCCCACCTTCCATTCTCGTGTGTAGCATTGATTAGGCCAGTGTTATGCACGTGGTACATCAAAGGCTATGTATGTATGTGTTGTGTGTGCAGTCCATGCACACATCCACACAATCACATGTATGACATATCCAGACGTGTGTTCATTGGTGTACAGCAACAGTCAGGTGTCACAGCTGTGTAAGGGCCGTGGTATGTGTTGAGCCGACCTGTTCATGTATACTGGTATCATTGCAATGCATAACACCTGTTGGATCCCTGTTGGTACATGTGTACTCTGCACAGCTGGTGTACACTGCTGTATAGCCCAGTGGTCATGTGTCACATGGTGTTGTGGGACCGTAAGGCTGTGTAGTGCTGCACCGACGACATGATGCTGACTTGACAGCTACAGTGTACACTGCAGTGTGTACGTGTGTGACCTGCACCTGTGACAGCTGTGATGGCAGCTTTGTGTGTACAGGTCACTGCATGTGTGACCGCCCTGTGCGTGAGGACAGTTATACCTTACTGTGCCCTTCTGTACTGTGCCCTTCTGTGTGTACACTCCATCTGCATGCAAGACAGCCCTTTGCAACAGCTAAGTGTGTGAGCATGCCCAGTATGCTGTTGTGTAGATGGACACACAGTACATTCCACACTGCTCCCTTCCGTGATTAGACTCCGTGTGCATGCAAGTTGGCCCTTTGCAACTGCTAAGTGTGTGAGCATGCCCAGTACGCCGTTGTGTAGATGGACAAACAGTACATTCCACACTGCACCCTTCCGTGATTAGACTCCATGTGCATGCAAGATGGCCCTTTGCAACTGCTAAGTGTGTGAGCATGCCCAGTATGCTGTTGTGTAGATGGACACACAGTACATTCCACACTGCGCCCTTCCGTGATTAGACTCCATGTGCATGCAAGATGGCCCTTTGCAACTGCTAAGTGTGTGAGCATGCCCAGTACGCCGTTGTGTAGATGGACACACAGTACATTCCAAACAGACATGTGATACTAAGCATGTGGGCATGGCCATTGAGATCCTGTATAGCCATAGTGGTCATCCAGGCAACCGATGTCCATTTTCAATGTCACGATGAATGCCTACATTGAACACACTGGTTGCTCACTCAAAGGGTGTACTGTCTGTGGTGCATCCCATATCTATTTAGTGTTGTAGTGCTCCGTAGATATTTAGTTGGCCCGATGACTGCACTGCCATATTTGTGTACGTCTACCTTGGGACAGTAATATGCTTTCAGACTGCTCACTCTCTAAACATTCCCTATCGGCATCTTTGCCTTTGTGGATGATGTCACCCACCTAGAAGTATACCTCTGGGAGTGCTGTATTTAGTAATCTCGGTAGCTCATTCTGTAAATGCGTAATGCTGTAGTGTGATAAAGTAGTTAGGTGTATATTCAACTCCCGGCCCTGCCAAGTGTGTGTGTGTGTGTGTGTGTGTGTGTGTGTGTGTGTGTGTGTGTGTGTGCGTTTCCAGCTGCCTGGGGACACAGTAATGCTTTTAGATGCCTCACAACACATACATTCCCTATCGGCGTCTTTGCCTTTGCGGATGATGTCACCCACCTAGAAGTATGCCTCTGGGACTACTGTGTTCAGTAATCTCAGTAGCGCGTTCTGTAAATGCGTAATGCTGTAGTGTGTTAAAGTAGTTAGGTGTATGTTCAACTCCCGGCCCTTCCAAGTGTGTGTGTGTGTGTTTCCAGCTGCCTGGGGATACAGTAATGCTTTTAGATGCCTCACAACACATACATTCCCTATCAGCGTCTTTGCCTTTGCGGATGATGTCACCCACCTAGAAGTATGCCTCTAGGAGTGCTGTGCTCAGTAATCTCGGTAGCGCATTCTGTAAATGCGTAATGCTGTAGTGTGTTAAAGTAGTTAGGTGTATGTTCAACTCCCGGCCCTTCCAAGTGTGTGTGTTTCCAGCTGCCTGGGGAGACAGTAATGCTTTTAGATGCCTCACAACACATACATTCCCTATCGGCGTCTTTGCCTTTGCGGATGATGTCACCCACCTAGAAGTATGCCTCTGGGAGTGCTGTGTTCAGTAATCTTGGTAGCGCGTTCTGTAAATGCGTAATGCTGTAGTGTGTTAAAGTAGTTAGGTGTATGTTCAACTCCCGGCCCTTCCAAGTGTGTATGTGTGTGTGTTTCCAGCTGCCTGGGGACACAGTAATGCTTTTAAATGCCTCACAACACATACATTCCCTATCGGCGTCTTTGCCTTTGCGGATGATGTCACCCACCTGGAAGTATGCCTCTGGGAGTGCTGTGTTCAGTAATCTCGGTAGCATGTTCTGTAAATGCGTAATGCTGTAGTATGTTAAAGTAGTTAGGTGTATGTTCAACTCCCAGCCCTTCCAAGTGTGTGTGTGTGTTTCTAGCTGCCTGGGGACACAGTAATGCTTTTAGATGCCTCACAACACATATATTCCCTCTCGGTGTCTTTGCCTTTGTGGATGATGTCATCCACCTAGAAGTATGCCTCTGGGAGTGCTGTGTTCAGTAATCTCGGTAGCGCGTTCTGTAAATGCGTAATGCTGTAGTTTGTTAAAGTAGTTAGGTGTATGTTCAACTCCCGGCCCTTCCAAGTGTGTGTGTGTGTGTGTGTGTGTGTGTGTGTGTGTGTGTTTCCAGCTGCCTGGGGACACAGTAATGCTTTTAGATGCCTCACAACACATACATTCCCTATCGGCATCTTTGCCTTTGAGGATGATGTCACCCACCTAGAAGTATGCCTCTGGGAGTGCTGTGTTCAGTAATATCGGTAGCGCGTTCTGTAAATGCGTAATGGTGTAGTGTGTTAAAGTAGTTAGGTGTATGTTCAACTCCCGGCCCTTCCAAGTGTGTGTGTGTGTGTTTCTAGCTGCCTGGGGACACAGTAATGCTTTTAGTTGCCTCACAACACATACATTCCCTATCGGCGTCTTTGCCTTTGCGGATGATGTCACCCACCTAGAAGTATGCCTCTGGGTGTCCTGTGTTCAATAATCTGGGTAGCGCGTTCTGTAAATGCGTCATGCTGTAGTGTGATAGGGTAGTTAGGTGTAAGTTTGATTCCCAGGCCTGCCAGATGTGTGTGTGTGCATGCTCCTGTCCGCCTGGGGACTCAGGTTATGCTTTTAGACGCTTTGCCACATAGATATATCCTGCTGACGTCTTTGTCTTTGCGGATGTTGACACGCACCTAGTAGAATGCCTGTGTGTCTGCTGTGTTTAGTAATCTTGGTAGTGCGTTCTGTAAATGTGTCATGCTGTAGTGTGATAGGGTAGTAATGTGTAGGTTCAAATAATGTGTAGGTTCAATTACCGGCCCTGCCACGTGTGTGTGTGTGTGTGTGTGTGTGTGTATGTCTGTATCTCTCTCTCTCTCTCTCTCTCTATATATATATATATATATATATAAAATCTGTTTTCTGCCCATAACTCTGCTCTTGCATGGACAGCTGACTGTTTCATGTATCGCATATTTGCATAGCTTTCACATACCAATGGGGTATGTTGCAAATCCCAACATTGTCCATGCAACGTCCGTGTTACGGGCGGTGTTACATGCCCTTACAGGTGTTTGCTGTATATCTTGGCAGCCATCTATCCTTGCTGTACACTCACTGTACTCGTACACACCGGAGGCTTCATGTATCATGGCCTAGTTTTGCTGTGTGTATGTCTATTTGTGCTGTGTGCATGGCTGTGGGTATGTCCCACTATCATCATTTGTAAAGGTGACAGCCCTATAGGTACTTCATGTAGACTGCTGTGTCATTTGACATGTCAGCACATACCTGCGGACAGTACTGAATGTCCTACTGCAGCGCATTTCATACCTTCTGCGTTATCTTGCAGTCAATATTGCTGTTTCCTCACACATGTATCTGTTTCTGATCATACCACTCCACCTCCTAGAGCAAATTTCTGGACAAGGCCTTATCTGATAGTGGGACACATAGGGGCAGTATTGACATGTTGCTCTTACAAATGTAGATAGTTGACACAATAATAGGTTTTGCATTAGTATAAATTTTCTGTCGGATTTGGTGTCTTAAACATGTTTGTCATTATTTCATGACTTCAGTTATCAGTAATGTGCCAGAATGTTACTGATTTTGCGTGGAACACACCAAACATATGAGACAGAACTCTGCACATTCTGCGTAAATCTGTACAGTTGCGGAGTATGTGTCTGATACAAGATATCAACTTTCTGACACCAATACACACACTGTATGGCGGCATCACAGGCCACATGCCATTACATTTATATTGCAGGACACACCCACCCAGACAGTTGTATTCTTCACACAGGCCAACAGCTGCTTATCCACACTAATTGGTCTATCATGTACCGTATGTGTGCGCCGGTATTTGTGCTTTCTGTCAGTGGCAGAGCTCACGTACGAGTATGGGGGACTGGACATTGTTATGGTGACACTGCATGACACCCTGAGGGACACATTACTTTTGTGTCTATTAACCTTCCACATTGACATTCACAGGGCATACGTTGTCATTCACATTTGTCGGAGTACATGTGTATGACTTGTACATGTTTTCTCATTTGTCCTGATGTCTTTCTTCTCACCTGTCCACCTAGTATCACTAGTTCTGTACATGTATTTTGGACTGGTTACCTTCATACCCCTAACCTGTACACATTATGGGTAAACGCCCTGATCGGTATTGATCGGTACTGGATCTTAGACAGTCTCTGAGACATGGAACTTTTCCATGTAACAGATGTAATATGTGTAACTTTATTTCTAAAAATCAACAATTTACTGTACCACACTTGGAATTTACATTTGTACCTAATTTTTATGCAACTTGTAACTCAAAGAATTTAATATATTTGGCTACCTGCACTACATGTGAGGCATACTATGTAGGGCTAACATCTAGGAGGCTAAAAGATCGTATATACAACCACAGCTATGATATGAGAAAAATGGTCTTAACAAATGCTTTAGCCAAACACAGATATGTATTTCATGATCATGATTTTAAATTTAGGGTACTACAGATAGTAAATGAAAGTAAACGCAAAGGCGATAATATGGGTTACTTAGAATTAGTTGAATTAAACTGGATTCTAAGGCTGAGGGCACACATTGAACCAGGGCTTAATCAGTCTGTAAGCATCAAGCCAGTATTAGCTAAACGCAGATGAATGATGGACACTGGTCGTATTAACAATAAGTATATTATAACATCTGAGATACTTTAAAATACAGATAGTTAGGTTCTATGAGTTTTCCTGACATGCCAGATACTTGAGCTCTATGTTGTGCTATGTATTTTCAAGTTTATATGTTATATGTTTATATTTGGAATATAAAAGAAATTGTATATATATTCTTAATATTATATTTGCAAAATGTCGCTAAAACGATTTTATTAATGGTAACAACCTGAAACTTTTAGCGACATATGAATTGTAGTTTTTAAATTTGGTTGCATATACACCATTTATAAGAAATTGTATATGGATATGTGTATATTGAATAAGTATCATATCTAGATATCTAGATATTTTAAATGATTAATTTATATATTCATTCTCATTTTTATTTGCCTCTAAAAAGTTCTCACATTTATCTATTTTGTCATGCCTTACTATGTATTTTATAAGCTTAATGAATATTGTGGCTTTAAAACAAACTAAAACAGCAAAAATGGTGATGAATTATTCTGATTCAATTGAAAAATTGATAAATTAATTAATTGTTTAATTGATTTATTAGATAAAACATTCAGTATATAAATGTTGAACAGAATGAATGAATTTATAAACCTGAAGAAGCGTACCTTGGTAGTACGTGAAAGCGCTTGTTGTTTCAATAAGTATAATATTATTTTTACTATCGTGCTGACTTCTACCTTATTTTGTTTGCTGTAAACGCCCTGATGTTTGACCTTTGCCCTTGTTACATTTGTCATAGTAATGTGCCTTTCTGGTAAATTGCTGGCAAGGCATTACAAACTGTGCGGTTAGATAATAGTGACTGACATTTCCATTATATGATTAGTAACACTCATAGCATACATATTCCTGGCTATGCCAGTATTCTCACAACGTTCTGACTTTGTCTGGGGTATATCTAATATAGTCCCTATTTGTATTTCATGTACTATGCCTTAGTGCAGCTGTGTTATTCTGACAGTTTGCCAGTTATGGGCACCATCTTGGTCGTACGCATGTCCATCCATGATAATCACCTACATGACACTGATATAGGGCCCTACATATTGCCAAAATGGTTTATGCAATATCCAGTGGATGGTTTGCCCCAT
This sequence comes from Protopterus annectens, assembly GCF_019279795.1. Classification (NCBI taxonomy): domain Eukaryota; kingdom Metazoa; phylum Chordata; order Ceratodontiformes; family Protopteridae; genus Protopterus; species Protopterus annectens. The sequence continues at coordinate 575,663,724 of NC_056725.1, forward strand.
TATTGAGAATATAGGCGTGTGCTATACCCACATCACTCCCATGGGGCGGGCCTACGAAAACTCTGCCAAACAACACCTAGGCCCATTTCTCCATGCCCATAATTCCCATACCTGACAACCCTCTACAGTACCCATTACACATGTTTAATGTGTGCGGTACTGAAGTGTGGAGACACTTATATGCACTCCCCACTCTCCGCATATCAGTTAAATGCGTCATACATTCTATCGACACATGTGTCATCACCCTTGCACCTGCTACTGTTGCATGTACAGCTATATCGTATTTGCTGAGGTCACTTATTTTGCGTCAATGTCGGTTGACACTACGTATGGATCAAATTTTGGGGTCCTGCAATGGACACCTATCTGCATGTTTAAAGTGTAGAACTTGCTGGACTGTCACTTTCTGGCCAATGGTTTGGAATGCAGCGGTTTATTCACCTTTCGTGCATGTCTGTTTGTCTACCCATATTAGCTATAACGTGGCCTATTTATGTACATATGTCATATCTACGGAACATATGTCTGTTGTGTATACATATATACATGTACAATCCTCATTTCATAACTTGCTTTGGTTTACGTCTGTGGATTATGTGTATACACATATATCAATATCCATACCATACCTTTCCACTGTACAGATTGTCGCAGAGTGTACAGCTGGTTGCCTCTTTATCTTCGGTGTGTTTTACATAAACCTGTGTCTATCTGGAAATGTAGTGGCATTTCATTTGAGACTTATGGTGGGTAATTCTGGCAAGCAGTTCAGGTTACGACTGCATACCCTTCAGAGAATCCATGCTACTGATACACCCGTTATTCTATCCACTTTCTATGTTTGTTCTGGCACATATCTGGGGTTTGTCCCTATTTGTACTGGTAGTTTGCATGCCTTTGTCCAGTTTCATACTTTACGGGGTTAACAGGTTTGAGCCATGTACATCTAACGTGGGGGAAACGGCATTCATTTACTATGCTGTGAGCGGATCACACATGCACAGGCGCACTTGCATTTCCTTATTGTGGGTTACGCACAGGTGCACATGCATATCCTTATTGTGGGTTACATATGTTTACTAAGTCTTTGTGCTTACATGGGCTTTATTACTTGTGACAGTACCAGTATATTATCTGTAATCTGGTTAACGGACATATGCGAAACACACGTTCACCTTTACATATTTAACTGTCTGTACAGCACAGATGCATTCATTACACTTTCACATTATATGTGCTGTAGTCGTAGTTGAACCGGGACTGCATTCACGTTGGCCGGATGCTGTAACCACTATATGTTTGGTGTTCTGACTCATTTATATGCATACCCATAGTACATAGCTACATTAACATATGCCTCACCGCTTCACTTACGACACAGGCATCCATTCTCCTGCTGGGAAAAATGCGGTACTACATGTTACACATTCCCTATTCCCTACTGCTCTGGACCCAAGCTGCATATTTAATCACTGCAGGGATATTCAGAACCCCAAGCTTATAGTCCTGACACATACAGGTCTTTAATTGTCAGGGTGTTCATGTGGTGATCTGGGTTTAGGCTTGTCCGCCTGGTGAACGGAACTGCCCTGACCATGTTCAAATGTCAGACAAAGCACATGGACAGGGTTTGTCCATTTTAAACATTTTATCTTTGTTTACAGACACAGGTGTTTGGGCACCTGTCAGCAGCTTATAATGTTGGCAATACATAATATGGGTGGGGGTGGTTACAATACATAATCCACGGTGAGTGGTGTTCCCATTCACATTTGACTATTTCCTGTATTCATTCTTACGAGGATTATTATTTTGCACATGACTTAACTATGATTTAACTACAGGTATGCAGTAGTACAGTCAACATATGTGATGGTTTGTTACAGTATAAATGTATGGACCTCTGTAATACTGGGGACTACCCCACATCCTTCACAACATTTCATGCTTATGTACATACTATTATTCTGTGAACTTTCGAAGTTTGTGAGAGCAGTAATTACATCTGTCCCTATTTGTCCACCCATCCTTTTAGGCTTTGTCCAGATTTTGTTGCTGTAATAGGTTGAGAGGTGGTGTCGGTATGTGATTGAGTTGAATATATACTGTCGATAATTCAGTGGGGAGTAGAGTTACCACCTGTTCCTCTTTGTGAGGGGAGGTCTCACTTTGGACAGTTGTGTCCTGCGATGAAACCTAAGACATGGCAAATGTCCTGTGATTTTAAGACAAAAATATATTTCTTATTTTCTTTACTAGTTGCATGATACAGGTATTTTGTTTCTGGTACACATAACTATTATTTGGGATAGCAAAAGCTATTCAAATGCTATGGAATAAGATTTTATCTTGGCATACAAGTGTAATTCTGTCCTTTGCACTGGCCGGGGGTATGTTTTATCCTGCAAATTCTCACATTTCTACAAGGGATGTCCCACCTTGGCCATCTGAACAGGTGGCAACCCTAGTGGGGTGACCTGCATGGTGGACAGCTGTTCCATCCTGCGTAGTATGTTTTGCATGTCTGTGTAGAAACTGAACAGTACCATGACTACACATACATGTTTTGTCCAGATGTGTACAGTACTAGACACCATGGCGTGTAAACAACTCTGAGGTTTCAACAGGTTACTTATCCCACGCGGGATGTACACACATTTTGCCGAAACATGAACGCGTGGGCATTTGGATTTACGTAACTGTGATGGGATGTTTACAAACGTGGGATACATATTTGCAATCCTGACACTGCCTAGGATGATACTTCCTACTACATATGGGGAATACTCGCTATGTGTAGGTGTACTGCTGCGCAAGGCTGGTAGCTGGATTTGGTGGACATTCGGACATGGGTGCGGGTTATGTGCTATACAGGGGTTGTTGCGTATTGCATTTGCATGCATGGGTTCTGCTTTTGGATATCCCGGTTCCGCATATAGCATCCTATGTGTATGTGACGGTTACATTCCTGTTCATGTGTATAGCACATTTTAATATACATATGTTTGTGTGTGTTTGGTATACAATTGGGACTGTCAGGTTTCTTTACGGTTGTTATATAGCCACAACTGCCCAGCTGTGTACTATCACTACCACTGTGGGACTGCTGGTGACCATGCCCATGGGGCTGGACGTGTGTATTGGTGGCGCGCTGACATGATGTGCTTCACTTCCACTGGGTATAACTACTGACAGTGCAGTACATTACGGACACACAATTTTAAATATCATTTGTTCCATGGACGGAAACTCATATTGTGTTGCATGCATTTCTGTTTGGTTCTCCATTTTGTGTGTCCGGGAACTGTCTTGCATGCTTTGCATACATTTCATTATCCACGGACACTGATAGGTGCGATTACTATTGCAGGCAGGCTATAATATTCAGCAGTTTAGGTTGCTCATCGCCAGCCTACATTGACACACCTCCGGGCACAGCTTAGTAACGCCCCATGCACTCACGCACGTGTCCTATGCACGTGGATGTGGTGGCAGCGCACCTTCATTAATATGCATATGGCGCTACTACACCATTTATACGCCGCACAGCCGGCGCAGGCCTTACACCGGCCTTGTGCCGACCTTCATGAATCCGGGGGATTATTTAAATATTGAACATCCAACCATTCCGGTTTTTTAATGTCTTCCTAAAATTCATAAGAGCATTACTTCCCTCCTTTTAGACCCATCATTTCTGGTAGAAAATGGCTGACAGAACCTTTTTCCATTTTTATTGAGAAACAGCTATGACCTATTTTAAATACTGTTTCAACAGTTTTGAACGATACAAAACAATTTCTGCAAGATCTATATGGTTTTATAGAAGCTAATGAGGATGCTTTCAACAATTGTTTCTTAGTTGCGTTAGATGTTGAGTCACTATTTACATGTATCCCTGATTTAGAGGGCATTAGCATGATTAAGACTTTTTTGAATACTCATAGTAGCTAGAACACTAAACAGATAGACCTCATATGTCTGTTCTTAGAAGTTGTGCTGGAAACAATGTTTTTATGTTCCAACAGCAATACTACCTACAGAAAAAAGGCATAGCTATGGACACTTTGTGTGCCTATAGCTACGTCAATATGGTACTTGCCAAGCGGGAGGAAGAGTTTGTATTTACTAGCCAATACAGGAACAGGCTGCTTTTCTGTCGAAGGTTTGTTGATGATGTGATTTTGTTATGGGGAGGTAGTGAGACACAGTTAGAAAAATCTATTAAATATCTGAATAATGCCACTACATTCCTGCAGTTCACCTTAGAGGTATCTGTTCAGGAAATTGTTTTTCTGGATATATGCATTCATAAGGTGGGAACTGGGAATTTGACCACTAGGATCTATATAAAAAACTTGCAGGAAAAATATAGTGCTCAAACGCAATCGTATGCATCCACCACACATTCATAAAAACATTTTGAAGGGATAGTGTATTAGGGTTTCGAGGCTGAATAATACTGAAGAAGGGTTGGAAGAAGATCTAAAAGTCTTGTCATGCGACTTCATGGAGAGAGGATATAAAAGAGATGAGGTAGAGGGCATGGTTAGAGAGTTGAAAGGTATGAGGTCCTCCGCAGCTAAACCATATTATTCAAGTTTGACCCTAGATGATAATTCAGTGGGTAATAGAGAAGTAGAATGCACCTACCACTTGTTTTACCCTATGCAATGACTTTAAGATAGTACGTAATGCCACTGAATCTAATTGGGGTATTTTGACAATGAATGATCAGATTAAAGATATAGTAGTCAATAGACCACTATTTAGGTATAAAAGCATGAAGTCACTTAAAAGATGCTTGTGCTATACATTTTCTAAAATAGGGTCAACCTTAAAAGAAGAAGAAACAGGGACATATCCCTGTGGGAGTTGTAAATATTGCCCTCATATAGACACTTCAAATTAATTTGAGCATCCGGTATCTAAAAGAAGATATATTTTTAAAGTGCATGCAAGTTGTAGAAGCAGTAATATTGTTTATTTAGCTACCTGCACTGAATATGAAATTTTTTACATTGGAAAAACAAATAGAATGTTATATTTGACAATACGTGAATATATGTATGCAGTTAAAAAATGTGATCATACTAATGCTTTAGTGAAACATGTTCAAGAAACAGATCTGAAACATAGTTTTTAGTTTAAGGCTATAGAAATGGTTTTTACAGGGCCTCGAGGAGGAGATTTAAGAAATTATACAGAGGAGAGAGAATTAGACTGGATTTTTAAGTTATGTGCAAATAGGAGACCCGGTCTAAATGATAAGGTCTCTTTAAAGCCGGTTTTAAAATCCAAACATTTGCATAAGTAATGATGATTTTAAATGGATTTGTTAGATTGTTAATTAGTCCTGTTTTAAAAAATGTGTGTATATGGTGTAAGTAATATGTCTGATAAAGAACCTGGCTCGAAAGTGCTTACATCTGTTGAGTGTGGAAAATTAAATTTTTTACCTTCATTTCGCTGTCTCTGAGGTTCCTTTGTATACTTTTAGACATTGTTTTTTGCCTTTAAAGAATCCAGTTTACCTGGAGGAGTAGTATTGTTAACTGCTAGTTAAAAAAAGAACTTACTGAAATGTATTGAACAAGATTGCCCCATGACTGAATTTCTTGGTGATGACATTGCAGGCTGATAACTTACGTGATAGCACAGTGCGCAGAGATACATTTTGAACACTGCCCTAAAGTAACAACTCTTAGTGTGAAAAATGCTCATCTTGCCTGTAACTAAGCTTTGAATTTTATTGCAATAATTAGACTCTGAATATTAGGGCACACCTGATAAAATTAGTAGTTTTTAAACCAACTCATTTTGCTGCTGGCTTGGAGAATTTTAATCAGTGTCTGTTAAAATTTAGTATCTCTGACTCCCCTTTAAGGAAATAAAAAGTGAAGAAACGTGTTCTATCTGTGTTTGTCTATAGAAAAATTGTGCATATTTTTTATTTAATTAATTGTTTGTTTGCTTATTTACACAAACATACATGCATAAATACATACATAAATTGTAGGCCTGCTAAGCATGCTAGCCCAGACTGTTTTCAGGTATGACCAAGGCCAGTATTTAAGAACATTATTACACAATCAATGACATACAAAGCAATGATATATTGAACAATGTGTATATATGTATATATCATCATCAAAGAGAATAGTACCTATAGTACAGTAAAAGCATTGGGAATGACACATTTACAACACTGAGAGACCAAGTTAACACAGCACAAACAGTACTGATTGCAGGCACTAGTAAGAAATACATTAGTAGGTTAAGTTGGGAGTGAAAAGTAGGTCTGTGTGTTAAGGAACTGAAGGAGTGAGAGCTACAAAAATTAAGGTGAGGTTGTGGAGGCTGAGGGGTTTCCATGAGAGCTATTTTCAATACATATAAATATTTATAGGACTTAATTATATCTAGAAAATGTTTTCATAGTTTAAGTTTAGCCAGGATGGATCATAATGGAGTAGTATCTAACCATTGTTGTCAAATAAATGACACTAAAAGCTATCAACAGAGCATTTTTTAAGTTTTTTATAAAAGTTGGTAAGACTGCTGGAGTTGGATTAATCATACTTAGCCATGGATTTTTGACAGTCTTCCATTCATCAATGCTAACAAGTCATATGCAACTTTCATATCAACCCGTTCAAAAGCTGTCATCATCCATGGATTGCACTCGGCAAAAGGCAAAATGGAAGTGGATTGTCAGGGCTCACACACGCGCGCGCACACACACACACACACACACACACACACACACACACACACACACATACATCTATGGACAATTTAGAAGGTGCATGTCATTGAAATGTGGGAAGAAACCATAGTGCCCTGAGAAAACCTGCTCAAGCACAGGAAAGACATGTTGAGTCTGCACAGAAGGCTCTGCTATCAAGAACTGAACTGGAGAATCTCTTGCAGTGAAGTGACAACACTACTCATTCTTCTACTGTGCTGCCTATGGTACAGTCTTAAATCATACAGTTTTACATTAGTCCTAATAATTCTGTCAGGTATAATTTCATAAGAGGCAGTTACATTGTAGTAATCCTATGGGCCTTGGGCCTTGCCACAGTTCTTCTGTAGGCTATGTTATTCCATTTGTGATTGATTTTTTTTTTCCTTTGGACTGTAGAAGAAACCCCACTATGTACTGCATTTTTTCTTGCTGCTCTGCTTCACTTCCTACCTGTTTTCCTTTCACAGCAACTATGCTCATTAGTTACTTTATATTTCTTTAACCACACCCACACTTGTATCAAAATGAGTCCTCCATTACAACTTTCACATCCTGCTGATGTCCTTTTTGTTACTAATCCACATGCACTCTGTCTATCCCACAATACCCTACAAGTCCCCATAATTTCCATTCCACACTAATTTTTTTATTTTAATCTGTTGGTACTTACTGTGTGTCTCCTCTACATATCTTAGATGTTAGTAAATCAGTAACCACTAAGGAACTTAGAACTCCTCTTCCTTCTACCACTATTCATAATACTTTTGTCTTTTAAGAGTATAACTGCCTTTTACCACCCTTACCCTACAAATTCAATTTACACTTCCAATATCTTTTTGTTTGTCTCACCTACATTTCCTATTTCTACTCCTCCTGTACTTATTAACCCACATGATACCCATCTCAGCCTTTTATTTTAGTAATTCCCTGCTCTCACTCTGGTTGTGTAAAGCACTCTTCTTCACACTTGTTTTCATATCTGCCTTTTAAATCTTGACTGAAAACAAATGCCTTCTGCTTTTCTTCTTCCAAACATTAACAGCTTCCATTTTGTGAGAATTTCCTTCCTTCCTTCCATTGTTTATTTAACCATCCTTCTCAAAGTCTTTGGTGGGACTGTACATCCACACACACATACTCTCTCTTTCCCTCTCTCACTTTCTTTCAAGCTTAATGTTGCTAACCTACCTTAAATTTTCTTCTCTCTTGCCTTCCTTTACAGGTTTGCAAAGAGCAAAATACCTCTTTTGTGATCAGTCTTATTTCCTAAATTTACCTTACTGCTATCTGTTGAAAGAAAGGAGTCTACTTACATTATGTTGCATTTGTATCCAACTTACAACACATCATTCTTTAAGCCTTTATGAGAACAAAGGTTCCTTTATCTATATACCACTCTTCTTTTCCTTCCTCAGCATTATGTTTATCGGCAAGTAATTGACTCACATCCTTTTCCTTCTTCTACATCTCTCTTCTTTCCTTGCATAATTTTGTATATGAATAAAAACAGTATCCTTGCTTACTTCTCCCTTTCTCCATCATACTTTACAGCACACCCTTTCTAAAAGGCATTTGTAAGAAAATTATCTCACTAGTCGTCTTCTTCTCACACTTTATTCTCTACTAACTTTATACTCCTGTGCAGAGCAATTTGGTGAAAGCAAAAACCTCACTCTTCAACATGCTTCCTAATATGAAACATTTGCCTTTTTGGTGACAGCAAATGAAATTTACTTATTTCCTCACCTTCTTTCTTTCTAATTTACTTTCAGTGTGAAAACAAGGATTTATTCATTTCCTCTCCTTCTTCATTCTTAAATCTGAAACATCAACTTTTGGGAGGAGCTAAAGAACCTTCTATTTTATTTTCCTCTAATTAACTCTCTGGCATTATTCTCTAATATGACTTTAAGCTTTTGGTGAGAGTAAACACTATCTCTATCTTTCCATTATTAAAATTTCTGTTTGTTGGACTTCCAAGATGGCTGCACACTAACAGCTTAATTTCAGCTCTCCCAGTGTGAAAACAGAAACCCATTAGAGACAGCCAGTAAACTCATTTTGGGGTAAATTTCAGTAACTGGCTAGTAAGTGCACTGCCTGGATGCCAGCAAAAAAAAAAAATCAGAAAACCTGAAAGAAAATCAACCACAAAAGTTGAAGGAAAATACTAACCGGGAACAATTTTGCAGCTGTTCAGCAAAACACAGTTCAAGCTCCAGCGCTGGTGCAAGACATGACTTCCAGTAAACTAGAGGAAAAAATAAGTCAAATGTAGTCAGAGCTGATTAAAATTAACAAAACACTGATGGAGTATATCAACTCAAATAACAAAAGGTTGGAAAAAATGGAAGAAGCTTTAAACAGATAATCAGATGAAGTGATAAAACTAGAAGCATCAGGGGTCAAAAAGAAGAAAAGGCTGGTTGAAGATGAAACTGCTCAAGAACAGACATTTAAAAAAATAGAATTGGAGGACAGAGTATGCAGGGAAAACTTGAGATTTTCTGTTGTACCAGAGAAACTGGTACACCATAAATAAGCAACTGGGCTGGTATTCCACAACAGGAGTTGTTAATTGAAAGGGCACACGGAGTGTATGCTCCACACTTGACCATGAGAAATAACCTAGATCTTTAATTGTAAAGATGCAATCCTACAAGCAGAAGGGGTTGATTCTGACAAATCTGTGGCAGAAGGACAACATACTAAAAGTGGGAGACAGTAGAGTGTTTATAGAAAATGATTACTCACTATACACCAGGCAGAAAGGAGTATATATATTTCACTAATCAAGGAATATCGAGAAAAAGGCATGAGATTCAAACTGCTGTATCAAACTACCTTCAGAATATTATTTCCTGGAGGGGAAAAATCATTTTTTTATGTAGAACATGCTAAGGAAGAAATACAAAAGTTTGTCCACAGAAAGTGAGCTGTGAAACAGAAGAACATTCTGCTTCTTGTTATTCTGGTAATAAAGACCACAGAGAGACTGTGCCAGTGAATGGTTTTTCCAGTGTTTCAATCTAAAGTGCTTGAGAGACAGAAATATGCACAAGAGTTGACTAGAAGAAACGAGAGTACATTGGAAAGGAAGCAGAGACTGGATTTGGGAGATGGAAATAAACATGAATGAAAACAGCAGCTCGGAAATTGACAAATAAATTTGGGATTATAAAGTATTAATTACATTTATGAAACATGACAAAACAAGAAAACATGGAAATATTGGACTTTTTGAATTTAGTAAACTTGTAAGGGACTCTAAAGCATATGCCCTGCTTCATGTTATTAATGTTTGATGGAACACTTAGGAGAGGGGAAAAGGAAGGAAAGAGTTAACTGTAAGTAAAACAAACTTTTGTTCTTAACAGGAATATTTGTATATTGCATGATATCTGCATGATATAAAGTAAAATTTTCTCAGTTATTTTCAAGTGTAATGGAGATACTAAAATAAACATATGCCACTTTTCTTCCTTCATTTCTATTTATTCTTGTTCAGTTTTAAGAAATGTAGGCATTGCAATGTAAAGAAGAAGAAGAAGAAGAAAAGTCTGTTCAAAATAGTATAATAGAAGAAAAAAATGATGGGATTTTTCTCATTCTTGCATAGGGGAATTACTAGATTATGGCTCCTGGCTTTATCTAGTAACACGTTTTAAGAGAAAGCAAATAAATAAAAAAGAACACAAAGCTCTCTTCTAACAAATACATAAATAAATATTTGTAGAAGCAACTCTGTATCTGGTTCTCATGTCTCTGTGGAGACCATCTGATAAAGAGCAATAAAAACAGAATACTTCTTCCCTTTAATTGCTTTCTTTCAGTGGCTAGAAGATACTATTTTCTGAATGCAATCAAATGTTTTCTCATTCTGAGACAGCAAAAATGACAAGACAAAACCAGACTCCACTTAGTAGTAGCATAGGCTGTACCATACATCTTAGCATGGAGAAGCTTCCTTTTAGGTTAACCTAAGTCTATGAGTGAGGCTACCAGTTTGGGACAGTTGTTCCTATTAGGAAGGTAAAACTCAATATTTGAAGATGTACATAGTTTTGTGTGTTAATATTAAGTTAATAGGTTTTGGGGGTGTATTTTTCAGGGGTTTCAATAAAACAAAAAGTTTTGTAAGATGTGACATAGGCTCGAATGAATATGACAAGAAACAATTGTATAAAAGGTCAGCCCGCAAAACATTAGTGTCTGCATGTAACACAAAAACCAGGAACTAGATACTTAACAAAAAAAGTGATACAAATAAAAGGTGGGAATAATGTTTCAACATAATGACTCTTTCTATGCTATCTTTAAATGTTAATGGTCTAATGGATATATACAAAAAAATAAAGAGCAGTGAACTATGTTAAAAATGTAGAGTGCAAATGACTTTGCTACAGGAAACACATTTGGAAAGAACTGAACATGTGAATGTGATAAAGAAAGGTTTTCAGGGTGGTTATTCAGAAGAATACCTGCAAAAAGGGAAATAAGAGTACTTATATTACTTGCAAGAGGAATGCCAATAGTGATAGAAGAGAATAAAAATGCTAATAATATGTAGCACTTAGGGACTATTGACAAGGGAGGAGAATAACACTGGCATGGATTTATGTTCCAGTTAAAATTACTATAATGGAGCTTAAGGAAAAAAATCTTGGGGGAAATAATCAGTTTTCAGCAGTGAATATTACTTATAGGTGGGGACTGGAATTTGACTGGCAGCAGGAAAGTTGTGTCTGTTAGCCCAAAAGGGAAAATATAACAAAGGAGGATTCATAAAGAAATGTATGAAAATATTTGGCATGGAAGATGTGAATTCAGTAGTAGAAATTTGGAGTGGATTTACCTATTATTCCCCATGATACAAAAACTGGGTTAGGCTACATAGAACCTACATTTCACAGGAACATGTGCATTTAAATTAAAGTTTTGATATACATCCAATAACTATTTCAGATCACATGCCAATAATAATTAAAATAAAAACACAGGGTAATGAATTTAAAATGACACACTGGTGCTTTCCTGCCTATCTGTTGGAAAGAGAGGAATTTAAGGAATGGGTAGTGGAAATTATCCAGGATTATTAGAGAAGACAGAAATTTCTTCTAAAAAATATAGCTAGAGTCAGAAAAAAATGATAAAGATCTGGAAGGTTTTGTTTAACAGTATTTTAATAGAGGGAGAAGTACTAAAATACTGCAAGAATGTGTTGGTGGCTGTAATACCTAAAGGGGATAAAGACCTATCAGATCCAGCTTCATACATGTCCATTTCAATCCAAAACCATGATTATAAAGTATTTATGTCTATAATGTCTAAGACAATGGCAAAGGTGATGCCAAAATTGGTAGACATGGCTCAATGTAGTTTTGTGAAGGGGAAGCAAACACTTGACAACATTAGCAAAATGCTGATGATCCAGATGAAAACTGACCCCCAGATTTATTAGTCTAAGAGCTATTTTCGGCAATATGGCCGACATGTGATCCAGGAACGAGCTCCCGGGATGTGCACGTGAGCTCTTAGACTAATCCTGCATGGACTGAGCTCCCATATGAAAACTACCCACATTTGCAGGTGAAAACCATGCAAATGAGGGTAATATGCGATCCAGGAAGCTGGCAGCTGTCCGTGCAGGATGAGTGTAGTGTGCAAAAATGTACTCTGTTAGTAACCGAGAACATTTCTGCAATCTATAAAACGGAGCTATGACAGCTCCAAATTAAGGCTGCATATCATTGAGAAAGCATGCCAAAAGCCAAGTAGAAGGCCATTGGCATTGCAAACTGTTTAAAAAAAAAATAAACAACTTTTTTTTTTTTTTCGCAGATCTTGCCTGTTTAAGCATAGGACAGCAGTGCTCAAACTGGATTGGGGGGGGGAATAATAAAATAAACCTAAAATAAGCATTCTAACTAAAATCAGTATTCTGCCATTCAAGTCAATGGCAGGCAGAAGACAACCTGACCAGTGAGTAATGGTTGCTAAGGGGGGAGGCTCAGTGTGGGACATGTAACTATGCATTAGCAGGCAATCCTATGCAAATGAGGGAAAGGTTAGTGAATCTCAGACTTTCCAAGGGTGTGAGGCAGGTCCCAAGAGTGTAAGAGTTTAAATAGCTGGGTACAAGACTAGGATATAGGTGACATCATGGGGGGTGTCAGGCATGCTGTAAGTGGATTGGAGACCTGTGGCTCAGGATTGCTCCTAGCTTAGCACAGCTAAGCTAGGGGTGTGTCTAAACCTGCCTAGCATTCCTTACAAAGTGTAAGCGGGTGTGCGCACCATGCACTGGGATTTACAGGAAGAAAAAGGAAGTTAAAGTAGGAAAAAGCAGCTCTGTGCACATTTGAGCACTCATTTGCGTGGTGCACAAATGGGCTTAAACAGGGCGGCAATGGGAAGGGAAAAAAGGAGTAGGAAGGTAATCAAGGAGAACTAGCTTAGCTGGCAGGTGAAATTTATCAGAATCAGCCAATTACACAGGCAGCAGACCAGCCCAGCCCAGCACACCACTATAAACTATGCAAACACCTTTCCCCCTTGTTTTTCCCTAAAACTCTGCACCACAGGTGTATACAGATGGGGACATTTTACAAAACAAAAAGTAAGAGAAAAAATGTTAAGGGCTGCTTTTGCTATCATAAGCCAGCATGTGCAAGAGGCTGAAGGTGTTGAGGATGTGAATGCTGCTGAGCAACCCACAGTGAGGTGACAGGGAAGAGTGCACAGACCCAGGATAACTTACCAAGTGCTACATGAGCTGAAGATAGTGGAGCACTATAGGGTGGACAGTGACCACCTACAGCAAATTGTTGAGCTGTGCCAGCCATGCCTGACACACAGAACTAACAGAGGGGAACCCATCCAAGTGGATACCAAGGTATGTGTAGGCCTAAGAATACTAGCTACAGGTACCTTCCAAAGGCCAACTGGGGATATGATGGGGATTTCACAGGCATCAGCATCCAGGGTACTCCACCAGTTCCTGGATGCCATGTCAGCACATGTCAGTGAGCACGTATATTTCCCCATCACCCGTGAGGCATTGGCCAGCAATATGCGTCTCTTCCACCAAATAGCAGAATATCCTGAGGTAGTCGGTGCAATAGACTGTGCGCACATATGCATTAAAGCACCACCAGGTGAGCGGGGTAGGGTCTACATCAACCACAAGGGCTTCCCCTCCATCAACTGCAAGGTCATGTGTGATGCCCAGGGCATAATAATGAATGTGTGTGCTGGCTGCCCTGGAAGCTACCACAATTCCCACATCTGGCATCTGACACTGCTGTACTAGACATTTGCCAATGGGGACATCCCACACGGTCACCTAGTGGGCTAGTGGGGGATGCTTGATACACACTGGAGCCATGGCTGATGACACCCATCAGAAATGCACACACACCCGAACAAGAACTCCATAATGAGGCACACACACAAACATATATCATAATAGAGCGTGTGTTTGGGATGCTCAAGTCATGGTTCTGGTGCCTGGACACATCCGGTGGAGTCTTGAATTACTCACCAACTATAAGTACCCAAATTGTCCTTGTATGTGCCATGGTACACAATATGATCCTGCAGAAACAGCTGCAGCAGAAACTGCATGGGGCAGGGCCACACAGCCCCTAACCAGTGCCAAGACCTGCACAGGTGCAGAGTGACTCGGAGGAGGGAACAACCTGAGCCTGCCCCAGTAGACAGAAGGAGGCAGATGGAGGCATGCCCAGTATGCCCTGGCCTTGGCAAAGAGGCAACGCCAAGCACATGCACTGACACAGTAGGGACCCAGGGAATGACACCTCTCTCCGACTCGTACATACAGTAAAAGGGATGCCAAACATGACACTACCTGTGCTCAACCATGTATAGTGAGTGTACTATGTGCATCCAACATAGGCAGCCCTGCAGCACCACTCTCAATACTGGGGCACCCACAAGGTAAGTGACTCACACATGCCAGTTGGGGGGCACATACCCAACAACAGTCACAGCCAGCAGGATAGATGTAGACAAACACAAACAAATGCTGTACTATGGCCTCTGAATGAGCCCTATGGGTAACCCCTACTCCAGGCCTACACAGACAGACTACAGCAGCCCAGCCAGTTGAATGCAAGTTGTGAAGGTTAGGAAGTCAGAAACTAATATGTAGGTAGTTAAAGTTAAGATCTGTAGTACACTGGTATGCCTCTAGCCAGCACGATAGGTAAGACTACAGACTGAAATGGTGTACCCAACATACCAGTACAGTCCTAGCAAATGTGTAAAAGTGTAAGGTGTGCCCCACCATCCTACATACACTTATAGTAACAGTCAGGTGTGCCCCCCACCCCTGTGTCGAAATGTAGAAACAGTCAGGTGTCCCCCCTGCTATGCAGTAATGTAGCAACAGTCAATGCCAAATGACTGATGTATACCCTGCAGACACAGCATGCTACCTGTCGGTGTACAACACAAAGGTCAGCACCGCAGTACAAACTACCTGGACTTGATCTCAACATGCAATGTAGATGGCCATACTGGACCTGCTCACACACTTAGAGGAATGGAGGCAATGTCAGTCAATAACATACTGAAAGGCCATACTGGGCATGCTCACACACGTAAACACATGAAGGCCATGTCAGCAAACACCAGTGGACCAGACATATCTGGCAGTTGCAGTTCTTAGTACAGACACGCCAGTATGCACCATTCCTGCCTTGCACACACAGTGGATAGGAATACAGACATATATGTAAGGACAACAAACTATAATAAGCCAAAGGTAGACGGACATATATGCGTGGAAGAGGGTGACAGTGACAAGAAGCCATCTGGGCCTGTCCCACCCAGCACACAGCCAAAGGGCCCCAAACTCATGAGGTGCAGGTATCACTCATTGCAGATACTAGCCATCAGTATCTGTCAGCATGACAGCGTGTTGCATGTGCCAGCTGTGCACACGTACCTGTGGCATATGACCCCTTGTGAGCCCTCATGGGGCATGTCAACCCCTACATGAATGGGTTATGGCCCATGCACACACCGCCCTCCCCATAGCAGTATCATGACAAGCCTGCTGAGGTCATCCAATATGAAATACACCTTTAGGAGAGCTGTAGCTCAGTAATCCCCATGGCGCATCCCATAACTGCGTACTGCTGTAGTGATAAACTAGTTAGGTAGTAGTCCTAACCCCAAGCTTGGCAACTGTGTGAGTGTGTGTTTGTGTGTGTGTCTCTCTTTCTCTGACTGTGCAGAGACAAATGCTTTTTAAGCTACTCACACTCTGTATAGTTCATATACACAACTTTGGCAAGGCTGTTGATGTCACTCACCTAGAAATACACCTGTGGGGAAATCATAGCGCAGTGATCTTTGTAGTGTGTCCTGTAACTGTGTACTGCTGTAGTGTAATAAAGTATTTAGGTAGGTGTTCTAACCCCAGACCTACCAAGTGTGTGAATCTGTGTGTGTGCCTGACTGAGTAGAGAGCAATGCTTTTTAGGCCACTCACACCCCATACAATACATATACTCAACTTTGGCAAGGCTGCTGATGTCACTCACCTAGAAATACACCTTTGGGGAAATTATAAACCACTAATCTCTGTAGTACGTCCTGTAACTGTGCACTGCTGTAGTGTGATAAAGTAGTTAGGTAGGTGTTTTAACCCCAGATCTGGCAACTGTGTGCTTGTGTTTGAATGTGTGTGTGTCTGAGTAGAAAGCAATGCTTTTTAGGCCACTCACACCCCGTACAATTAATTTACTCAACTTTGGTAAGGCTGTTGATGTCACTCACCTAGAAATACACCTCTGGGGAAATTATAGCCCAGTAATTTCTGTAGCAGGTCGTGTAACTGCATACTGCTATAGTGTGATAAAGTAATTAGGTAGGTATTCTAATCACAGACTTGGCAACTGTGTGCAAATCTGTGTGTATTTGCGTCTCTGACTGAGTGATGAGCAATGCTTTTTAGGTCACACACACTCCTTAGAATTCATATACCCAACGTTGTCAAGGCTGCTGATGTCACTCACCTAGAAATACACCTCTGGGAAAATCGTAGCCCAGTAATGTCTGTAGTGTGTCCTGTAACTGTGTACTGCTGTCGTGTGATTTAAAAATGGGGTAGGGTTCTATCACCACCCATGGCAGTTCTGGATGTTTTGCGTGCATTTCAATGTCTGTGTATGGAGCAATGCATCATAGGCTACTCACTTGCAGTACATTTCAAATGCCCTACTTTGCCAATCCTGCTGATGTCATTCATTGTGAAATACAACTGTGGGGAGAAAGTTCTTTGTAATCCCTGTGGTGTGACCTATAACTCCATTCTGCAATGTGATATAGGCCTTGGTCGGGGGTTCTATACCCACACATGACAGTTGTGGGTGTTTTGTGTGTGTCTCACTTTCTGTATAGGGAGCAATGCATTTTAGGCTAGTCATTCGCAGTACAGGTGAAATACCCTACTTTGGTAAACCTGCTGTCACTGAGTGTGAAATACACCTTTGGGGCAGGATGTCTCTAGTAATCCCTGTGCTGTGTCCTATAAATGCTGTATCCTAATATAGGCCTTGGTCAGGGGTTCTATACCCACACATGACAGTTGTGGATGTTTTGTGTATGTCTCACTGTCTGTGTAGGGAGCAATGCATTTTAGGCTAGTCACTCTCAGTACAGGTGAAATGTCCTTCTTTGGTAATCATGCTGATGTCAGTCACTGTGAAATACACTTTTGGGGAAAAACACTCCAGTATTGTCTGTGGCACATATTATAACTGTGTAGTTCTGTAGTGTAATAAGCTAATTAGGTAGGGGTTCAACTGATAGACATGACAGGTGTGTGTCTGTGTCTGTGTTTGTGTAACTCATATCCTGTGTAGAGGTGAGTGTGTGACACCTGTGGCCAATGTGGAGGGGGTTTTGCTTATTACTTTTATGGTGGCCCTACTATATATCACAATGTCAACCATACAGGGATAATTGATGTAAATTAGCTGGGAGGCTGGGATGCAAAGCCATACCCATACATGTGACATCAAGGCCAGCCAATCCAAATTAGCAACCCCACTTTTACCCAGAGCACACACTCAACCCATGTGTCATATGCACACACATGCCTAGGCAACAGCCAATATGTGGGTAGTACACTGCATATTGGCCACTGATAGTAACTATGCAGTGATAGCAGTGGGCTACAGAGGGCATGTCACCCTAGCCATCTGTCCAATATGTACGTACATGCAGACGGTGCACCTCTACCATGTCCCCCAATGGACACCTGCACCACCTGTGGTGCCTTCACATGTGACTCACAATTGACATACCATACCTGACAACATGCCCTGTATGGACAGATGACACTGATATCAGGGAATGCTGTTGGCATGCTATCAATGTAGGTGAAGTGTAAACCTGCTGCTCATTTCCAATTCCTGCCACAAGTGGGCAAGACTGGCACATCTGATGATAATCTGTGTTCACAACATGGGCCAGACACCCCAGGTACAGTTCCACATGTCACTGTACATGCATGTGGGAGGTGTGCACATCCCAGATACCATCCATGTCACTGACTAAGGAACACATACATGGCATGTGGTGTACAGCATTGGCCACACACAATAGTCAACCAGCTGACTGGATGGGGGAAGCAATACCCACCTGTGTGGGCAAATGCAGTAACTACAGGCCTGAGCCACAATGCAGACCATTGTCATGTGGCCTGATGCCAAGGTATACCCATTGCCTACCCTTGTAAAGCCTGCTGGCACAGTTAACCACCACACACCCATGTAGACATGCACCCATGCATGTCAGAACTGACACCCTGTGTGTTTGTGTCTGTGTGTGTTGTATGGTGCATATGTCCACATCCACACTCATTACAACCTCCCAGGACATACTGAAGCATGCTGTCTGATGTCTGACATCTCCTCATACTCCTTGCCCATACAGCCTCTGTATGACCCATGTGGTGCATGTGATACCTGTGCACTGATGCGTTGTGGCAATCCCACTACTGATGAGTTGCATTCCTGGCCCTGCCAAGTGTGTCAGTGTGTGTGTATCCCTGTGTGAGTGTGCTTGTGTTGACACTGGCACCTGTTCATGCAGACAGGCACGTGTATCACACCTACCGTATATCTACCATATCCCTGTTGCAGATGTCACTCATCTTCACATATATGTTCTGAGTGCTCCACATCAGGTAACCCATGAGGTGCATCCAATAACTGCATCAAACTGTGATAGCACTACATAGTTGTCGGGGGTTTGATAACCTGTGCTGGTAAGTGTGTGACACAAACATGCTTCAGTTTTACCCTCCCTGACATGTATCTGCCTCTGTCTACCTCCCCCATGCCTTCTCTGGTAGATGTGGAGACCCACATCTGCCTTGCTTAGGCAGCAGCATGTGTATTTTACGTGATGCTCATGATCAGCTGATGGCCTCTGCATGAATTGCAGCCCTCCCCTAGCTGATTGCATGTGGAACAGCTGTGGTAACAATCCCATAGCCAATTGCATGGAAACACACTCCAGTACCTAGGAACATCATGGTGGTGTTGGACTTTTGCAGTCACTGTGAGCAGGAACTAGATCTGATGTTTGGCAAACAGCATCCCAGATGGAATGGGGATTTACCTCTAACAACATACACTGTGGAAAGAGGGCAACCAACAGGAGGGGGATGTGCCTGACCTGACTACAGACTATAAGTGCTGCTATACTGCATTTTGAGTAATGTTGGTTTAGCAGTGTTTGTCTGGATATGCCTATCGTACATGTCACAATACCTCCCATG
>NC_056725.1:575688294-575745794 GCF_019279795.1 Protopterus annectens
GTCACTATGCATTCGCTCATTGCAGATTAGGCAATTTGGTTGTGGATGGCACTATAGTGGGGATGGGGAATATTTGCCTATCCTCACTGTAGTGCAAAGTAGGAGTTAGTATATCACAGAAGGAAGGTTGTGGGGGGCCCAGCCCCCCAGACAGTGGGTGCAGGAGACATGCACCCCGGCATTACGATATGTATTCCAACTTGCAGTTCGAGAGTCAGCGAAGGTGCCTTTAGAACTGCTGTCTTTCGAACTGTGGTGCAGTAAGAAATTATGGGTTTGTACTTTTGGTTTGCAGAAAGGGCTGTTCAAGAAATGATTGTCTCGCTGTCAAAGGTGAACACATATATATCAATAGAGGTATATTTGTTCATAACGGGAACATAACCACAGCATATATGCCCACATGCACCATTGATGGTTTTGAGAGACCCAAACAACATAAATCTGGCACGAATAGGTATCCCCCCCCCAGCCAAACATGTCTGGCTTGCAATATGATACCAACCTTAGCAGATCCCATAAGCAGGACCCTACAAGACAAGGGCAGTACATTTTAAACACAAACAAGACAGCTTGTAGTGAAAATTCCCTCTACACTTTTATTATTCCTGTAAGCGCTTTCATGCAAGTCTAATGCCTGCACTTCTTCAGACAAGTTACATTCTCAAAGCCCATCCCTTTATATAAAATCATGCTGTCATTAATCAAGCAATTAATAAATATAACTTAAAACTTTAAAGTTAAATTCAAAAACAAGAACTTTAAGGCACACTCCATCAAAACCATATTTAAAATACATTTAAATACTACCCCCGGGATTCATGATGCTTGCGCCAGGCGCAGGCTTAGCGTAGGCAGTCTAATGCCAAATATGGCCGCCGAGCGATTCGGGTACGATCCAATTCCACGTGCACTGCCAGCGTACGCCAGATCTGCACAGCTCTCAGCTCATGTATGCTAATCACCCCATGCGCAGTAGTGCAGCATGCAAATGAAGGCACATAGTGATTCATGAAGTGGTGCAAGTGTAGCGTAAGCATACAGAAATGGAAACCAAAAAAATGGTTTACATTTTTCCAAACAGAACATCGGAGCCATGAAAGCAGACCAAATGTACGTACTACAAAGTTAACATATGCCAATGGCTAAATATACAGTCAATGGCATAAAAAAACATGCACAACACATAAAAAATAACATTTAATGTCATGGCCACACTAACGCAAAGTACAACCACAGGGCATGTGTGCCCAAACGGGAGGACAAGGAAAATATATACAGATGTCATAAAATTGCAATGTAATACAAATCATGATTTTGCCATAATAGTCAAAGGTACGCATGCTACACCACAACCAAGGTGCAAGGGTTGCTAAGGGTCTGTGACAGTGTTCGGAGCGGTAACTATGAATTAGTAGTCAATGCCATGCAAATGAGGCAAGTAATACTGAATCGCAAATGTCCCACTGGCCTAAGGATGTACTACACAGCACAGCGGTACAACACCGAGGAGTGGCCTGGAGGTATACATAACATCAGCAGAGGGGTGTATCACCGTAGCTATAAGCACATTGGAGCATTGCTAATCTGGGTTGCCCATTGCTAAGCAAAGCCGCAGGATAGAGGTGCGGATGTAGTCATAGCTTTGCTTAGCTGACAACACACAAGGTGACCGAAAGCACATGTGTACGTGGATGACAACGTGCTCGAAACCTGGTAAATGGCTGCGCACGGCGTGTACCACAGCTGAAACAGGAAGGTTACGGGAAGACAATAAGGAAATGCCACAGTAGGGTAATTGGAGTACAACTGAGTAATTAACACCTATTAACTCACAGTGGGCCATTGACGGTAGCTAACAAGGCTGCTACTAGCAGCCTGCAGAACAGGATAAGGGAGGTGCCGGATTGCAAAGAAAAAAGAACTGTCACAGCAGAGCAAAGCAAACCTGCAGTAGATCAGCTATAGAACACATTTGGCAACACAATCCTGGGTTGGGAAAGAACAAAACAAGAAAGCAGGCTGCTGGATGCATGCCTGACAATGGGAGGGGAATCGTTTTGAAAAGTGAAGGCAAGGACAAGAGGTGATCCACGGCAGCTAAATGTAATTCAACACCAAAGGCACTACAATAGCAGTACCTGTGGTAAAACACATAAGTAAGATACCTTGCAGCTCTGATTGTACATACACACCCTATGACATCATCATCTTCCAAAGCACAATAGTATAAAGTGTGAAGGCACCTCACACACACTTGTGTATTCCCAAACACTGCACCATCGGTGTATACAGACAGAGAACTTTTAAAATGTACATGTTGGGAGCTGCCATAGCTGTGATTCATCAGCATGTGTTGGAGACTGAAGGTGGTGTGGAGGATGATGCTGACAACCACCTCAGGCCCCGGAGGAGGAGAAGAGTGTTCAGACCAAGGGTAACCTACCAGGGGCTACATGATCTGGAGATAGTAGAGCGTTACAGGGTGGACAGGGACATCATACAGCAAATCGTTCAGCTGTGCCAGCCATGCCTCAGAGCCAGAAACAACAGAGGGGACCTATCCCAGTGGACACGAAGGTATGTGTAAGCTTGAGAATACTAGCCACAGGTACCTTTCAAAGGCCAACTGGAGATATCATGGGGATCTTACAGGCATCAGCATACAGGGTACTCCACCTGTTCCTGGATGCCATGTTACCACATGCCAATGAGCATATATATTTCCCCCGAGCTCAGGAGGAGTTGGCCAGCAATATGTGCCTCTTCCATCATGTGGCAGACTACCCGGAGGTACTGGGTGCAATAGACTGCACGCACATACATATCAAGTCACCACCCAGTGAGCATGGTAGGTGCTACATAAACTGCAAGGGATACCACTCCATCAACTGCCAGGTCATGTGCAATGCCCAGGGTATTATCACGAATGTGTGTGCTGGCAGCCCTGGAAGCTACCATGACTCCCACATCTGGCATGCCTCACAGCTGTACCAGGTATTTGTCAGAAGGGACATCCCATATGGCCACCTTATGGGGGATGCTGGCTATGCACTGGAGCCATGGATGATGATTCCCATCAGAAATGCATGCACACCTATGCAAGAATGCCATAATGAGGCACACGCACAAATCAGAATCATCATAGAGCGTGTGTTTGGGATGCTAAAATCACGGTTCCATGGCTTTGACATATCTAGTGGAGCCTTGAAGTACTCTCCAGGCACGTGTGCCCACATCTTCATAGTATGTGTCATGCTACATAATATGATCCTGCGGAAACAGCTGCAGCAGGGACATAATGGTGAAGGCCCTCACAGCCCACCACAATTGCCAAGGGCACCACAGGCATAGAGGGATTCATACCACGAACACCCTGTGCCAGCCCCAGTAGGCAGATGGAGGCGTGCCCAATATGCCCATGCCTTGGCAAAGAGGGAATGTATAGCACATACACTGACAGTGTAGGCCCCTACGGATTGACACACTTCTCCACCTGCACATAAAGTAAAATGGATGGCACACACACACACACGACCACCTGTAAATTGTCATGTATAGGTGGTCTACTGTGTGCATCCTACATAGGCAGCCCTCAACTATTGCACACACAACAGCTATTGGTACAAGGTAAGTCGACACCTGAACAGTAAATTAAGATAACAGCATGTGTTGATACTGTATGTATAGGTTCCTAGGTACATTGGTAGGTAGATGCCTAATTGTCAGAGGCCATTCATAAGCCTAGCCAAAATGTGTCTGCTGTCGCCACCCCATTGATTAACTAACTGTCCCTCTGTGGAGCAGAGCCAATTGCAGGATCCCTGGGATGTAACCACTGTTCCCCACCCACTCTGCAAGGATTCCCTGGTGTGTTAATGAGAGGCTCCATATAATGTAATCAGGGATGTAGTTCCAAAGCATGGGGAGTACCCATGACAGGTATCTGTCACACCAGCATTCTCCAGTTATGGTTGTGGCAAGGTGTAGCACATTACAGTGCGTGGCTCACTGTGACATGGATTCCCATAGCTGGAGCACATCCATTAAGCATCACTTGGACATACCATTAATAGGTATCATCCATATGTAAACTAACTGAGTTACACATTTGTTTGCAGTATGGAGGAACAACTGTAGTACAGTCCACATACTAAACACCATAACACTTGTACATATACCAGATGCCCCAGTGGTAAAGCCACTGACTGTCTCATGCATGTTCCTGGTTCCACAACCTGCAAGGGCTGTTACGTAATTCTGATGTCCCAAATAATGGATGTTGGATGCAGGTCATTAGAGCACGTTTAAGCACATGTTAGCGGGTTTTTGTGCCGGGAAGTGCCGGTAAGCATCGTTTAAACATGACTACATGGATATGTGCAAAACAGGTCTAACCTTTGCTGAATATCATGCAGATCACGGGCAAAGCTGCCCAGAACCGCTGAAATGTGCATTATTTACTCTTGTACTAATAGGGCCTGCTCTGAGAGGAAAAACGACCACTGCCAGGAGTAGAACATGCAACCATGTACACAATAACCTACCAGTAAGCTACCTGAGATGTACCAACGACAGGTGTGTATTGTGACAGTTTACAACACAAAAAGGTAGAGTTCGGGAAATAGTATACACCGCCATGTAGCCAAAGAAAGGTGTGTTCTCTCTCTCTCTCTCTCTCTCAAGATATATATATATATATATATATATATATATATATATATATATATATATATATATATATATATATATATATATATATATATATATATATATATATAATATAGAGAGATAAAAGGTGATAGAGAGATATATGTTGATATATATACGGATATACATATATATGCAAATATATAGATAGGTTAACAGCATCTAAACAACCATGGAGGTACATATAAATAGGATACTACCAAATACTGAAATCTTTACATACCGACACACATAATCACGAGGCTTAAAGACCGAAAGACTACAGTACCGGAACACTAGAACTGCGAGTACTATTATCATGATGTTAAGGGACATTTAGTTAATGCTTCTGGTGCTGCGGTCCAAGTAGGTACTGTGTTTAAGTGTGTTTCTGATTGCTGTAGTGTGTGTAGATGTGTGTTCTGAGCATGGTGTGTGTTTCCAGAGGACTGTAATGTGTGTGTGTGGGTTTGCTTCGTGTGTCTGTTTGTGCTATCTCGGAGGTAGATTATTACAGTAGGTGTGGTGTGGGTGGTGCTGCCACCCACATGGGGTGTGTATGGGGGCATGGCCACCTGGCCATATGTAGTGTAGGATGGTTTGTTTGGATGGGATGGGTAGCAGTGTGTCTGTGTGTACATGTGTGTGTTCTGTGTTTGTGTTAATTCTGGGATTTTCACTGTTGCGAGTTTGAGAGTTCGGTATTGTGGGGTTTGGGAGTCTGGGAATGGTAATGTGGTTGTTGGAAGTGTGTGCGTTCCAGAATCCATGGGTATGCCATATACAGTGGTTGAAGTCTTCAAATATGTGCACAACATGGACCATAGCAATCACACATTCCGCCACGACCAAACGTTAAGAACAAAGGATATGGAGTATATATATATATATATATATATATATATATATATATATATATATATATATATATACACTATTACAAATATGTGCTATGGACATGAGCTAAAGATAGGGTTGCCACCTGTCCCACCTTGCGAGGGGCAGTCCCTCTATGTGCGGCTGTGTCCTGATCAAAATGAGTACAAATACTAATGTCCTACAATCTTGAGATGTTTTGCATGTTCCATATTTAATGTAATTGTTGCATAAAATAGTCATCTGTATCTAAACTACCTACATGTAACAGGAAACAGGATACGCAGGTAAACCGCTACAAGAATATAAGCTTTTATATAGGCATATATGTAAAGTTCTATACTTTGTACTGATCGTGAGTATGTGTCAGCTTCTAAAATCTGATGTGTGTCCTGCAAATGTCCCACTATGGCCATTTGAAAAGGTGGCAACCCAAGCCAAAGAGGTTCAGTCACCAACACAACTCCAATGAATGCAAATATCTGTGACAGAAATACATGAGACAGCTTTCATGTAGCAACATTTCATTACATACCGGTGTATTTCCGAAGGAATTGAAGGCCCAACATCACCTGCATGCTATACAGGAACCAATTAACAATGGCTTAATGAATAAGCCTGCAATAACCATAGTATTAATCTACTAAATGATAGGTCTTCAATTAGGGAAGGAGCCCTCACACACATATGGAATATGTACAAATGCAGTTCCTACACACCTTCATCTGCTATGTACACCCACCTACATCCCCCCCACACCGGAAACAATTGCATTACAGACTGTAATAACATCACAAACATCCACTCATTCTATGACATCTGCGGAAGCCTTAACATACCTTGTGAGAGACACACTATAATGGCCCTATGTGAAATCGTTGCTGTTGTACAATGGAACAGACGCCGATGTTACAGGGTTTGGTTGCAATAATCCCATATCAGATGGCTGATATAACAGCTACACTCACATGTAGAACTACATCCTCTAGCCATTACACACAATCCACGGGGGTCATGAAGTTAAAATATCTCTGTGTGTCTCCATATAGCTGTTGCAATTCATCACAAACAACAAATCTAGGCCGTCTTCCTCAAAGGTAGGGCAAAGGGACAATTCCCAAGTGGAGTATTCAATTATACCCCACTGTTGCCATGTAATTGGCTAATGGAGTAGCTGCACAGCTGATATGCATGTAATCATCTACTCCGGAACACCAACTGGTGGCAGGATGCCACATGTTACTGGTATCTACATATAAAAGGATGGCTTGTCATACATTCAAACCGTATGTGCATACGAGAAAACCATTAAAACAGAAAAGGAATAGGACGTATATTTTCGTCAACTCGGGATACTAATAAGGTATGTAGAACACTCAGTATGTTAGTGTATGTAGTACCTGTTCTGTATTAATGAAAGTGTACGCAATGCATATAGTGGGAAAAGGTATTATGTAGTGATGTATTGCTGAGCATAGTAACGCTCATAGAAATTGTGTGTACTGCTGTGGGTCACAAGGTAAACACCTCATACACCACAAGGGATGCTACATAAGGACTTTAAACACAATTCCACTCCAGCTGCTGTCAGTGGCAGGGTTTGTCCAACAAGTGAGTGCCATAACAGGGGATAGTATATGTTGATATACTGTAACAGTAGGCATATGTATGGGCATATAACTGAGAATAACATGTCTAAAGTGGTCCTGCTGTGCAATTATGATTTGCATTGTGGGATATTGTGGCAAAAATGTGAAATGTACAGTATTGTAATTATATATGTCTAACATTTTACATAGCATTACTGTTATATTATGCAAATATCATGTTTGTCTATTGGCATGTACAATACACAATAACAGGATACATATGACTTATAGTCACCAGACAGTGTATCAGCATGATAGCTAATTGAAATGGAAGAGTTAGTCAATTATCCATGCACAAAGGACATGTAATAGCTTCATAGGTTCATAGTTAGGTACTATGCTGTCTGGCCAAGTCCATTCGCAAGCCTAACTACAGTATTTTCACTTGCGGCACCTCCCTAGGTTAGTGTCCTGTGAACAGCAGAGCCATTCATTTCCTGCACCTCTGTACAGCAGAGCCACTGCAGTGATCCCTGGTGTACATGTCTGTCTCCCATCCACCTATTGAGGTATCTCTTGAAGAGTGCTAGTGAGAGTCCCTGCCTGATGTACATAGGAATCATGTTCCAAAGCATGGTGAGTGTCCGGGTCAGGAATGTATCCCTCCAACATATCCTAGTCATCATTGCATTTAGGTACATATCCCATAGCATGTGGCTCTCAGTGGCTTTTACTTATGTGGAGCATATCCATCAATATTGTTTTGGACATGGGCCTTGTATGTTCAGCAGATATCACCTCTGAGTATACGGTATGCAAATGAGTACAGTTGGGGTTTCTGTAGTTGGGCTGCATACGTCATCCTTTGGAGGTCAGTATTCTTCTTGGTGTGGTAATGTTGTGGTATTTAAAGCCGTTGCTGTTGTCCCATAAGGTACATCCCAAATGGGGTGCTGTACCCTTTAATGTGTTTCATAAGTCATGAGTAGAGAGGCACAATGGCTGCCTTTGTTCTGGCTACAAACCCATTAGAGATTAGGGTGGCCACGTAGAAGGATATCCACACCACCTTGGCAATATGGTTATCAAAGGAGTGGATGCTATATACTTGGATTCTAAGATCCCTTATTATGTCTTATGTATGTAGGGGACTACCACCTATGTGATAGTCTGCAGGTGATTGGTGTAATCCAAAAGGGATGTCTATGCCCCTTGTGGCATGCAGCTTGAGGCCATGTTATTGATACCGGGTATCCATTCCAGTGACACCCTTATGGAGGGTGTCTGTATCAGCTGGTGAATCAATCATGGCCCCTAGTTTGCAGTCGTCTGCAAACCTATTCAGGGTAAGTCCTTCTGAGCTAGCCTGTACTTCAGAGAAGCATATACCGAACATGAGGGGCCCTATGACCGAGGACTGGGGGATGCCTGTTGTAACTGATTTAAAGTAGGAACTAGGGTATGCTACCCTCACTGTGTGGGTTCTGTCCGTGAGCCACTTTGCATAACATCTCGTGACGTAGGGGTTGATGTGCAGGTGGATGTGTATGTTGACAATACCAGAATGGGGAATGGTGCTGAAAGCCTTTGAGAGGTCAAGATAGGCTGTGTGGACTTGCTTACCCTCATCTACTGCCTTGCTATCTCAAAGGACTCCACCAGGTTTAGGAGGCATGGTCTGTCCCTAACAAATCCAAATTGGGTGGGATAAAAGGTTTGGAGGCCACCAATGTTTCTGTGAATTAGATCCATGATGATGTGCTCCATAGCCTTGCAGAACAGTCTAGTCAGGCGCATAGGGCAATAGTTCCCCTGGTCCATTGTGTCACCATCTTTGTGGAGTGTGATAACTGTTGCTGTGCACCATTCAGGGGCCAAAATGCCTGATGCAAGGCTATTAGTGAATATGGTGTCCAAGTGGGGAGCCATTTCATTCTGAAGTTCATGGAAATTGCAGCCTGGAATGTTGTATGGTCATATGGATGCTGTGTTCCTGGTTTTAGAGAGTGCAGCTTTGAACTGCGTAGTTGTGATCACAGGGACTCTGCATTTTTCCTGTATAGATACGGGCCCTTTAGGGTGTGAGAGGGGTGTAAAGTTAGTACTGAACCTACCTACCAGGATGTTGCCAGTATCAGTCGGTTCTGTAATGCTCATGCCTAACTGCTGGATGTCAGGGCAGATGTGGGTATTGCCATCGAGAGTAGTGACATACCTCTAGAACGCTTTGTGATAGTCCTTGGAATTAGTCACAGTAATGTTTACGTAGCTAGCTTTGGAAGATGTGATAAGGGATCTTAGATTCCTACTGAGGCTGACCAGAGAGCTCCTCCACTCATGGGATTGTACTCTACTTTGCAACAGTCTCCTCCTTCTGTTGTACATTATGTCCATGGCAGTGTACCACCAGAGTGGTGTCCATTTTCTGGTGGGTACCAGCATGGCTCTGTTTGGGATAGCATGATCCATGCAGTCGTGTAAGTGCTAATTAAGTGCAGTTGTGTATGATTCAGCGGTGGTAACTGTATTGTCCATCTGCACGGGTGTCATGATGTTTACTACTGCTGTCAGAAGAAGCCTGAAGTTGGCTTTGTAGAAATATTGTACTGTGTTTTCTGTAAAGAGTGTGGTGCCGGGATGTGGATAACAAGGGTGATTAGCGTACGTTCCGATCTGACCAACGAAGAGATAACCCCAGGTGTGGAACACCAGTCACACATGTTGGTAATGACCAGGTCAAGGATATTGCTGGCCCTGGTGGTGGTGTGGATAGGTTGATCCAGGCGATTGGAGGTTATGAATCACAGAAAGCGTTGGTCTAATGTGTCAGTACATGAGTAGGTATCCCAGTTAATGGTGGGGTAGTGTCAGTCGCACATCAGTAGTTTTTGTTTGAACCCTACTTTTCAGTACACCAAAAAGTGAGGACCGTTAACCATGGGATATTGTGTGGAATCTGTAGCAAGCTACAATTTGTATAGCAGTTATGGCCAGAGTTAGTTGCACTTGGATTACCTCTGATGCATTGTGCTAAGCAACCAGCCTGGAGGTGTGGATATCCTTGGGAAATATGGACACACCTCTGCCATGGGTGTTCTGGTCCTGATTACATGACTGAAAGGTGTGGTATGAGTAATAGCCTGGTAGTGCAGGGGTGCTCTCAGGAGCCTAGAAGCAGGTCCCAGTCACTGCACAGATATCGAAGTGTTCCATTACAAGGAGTGCCTTGGGTGAGTGCGTTTGAGATGAAGATGTCAAGCATTGAGTAGCATTACCCTCAGGTTTTGCTTGCCTGTTCCTGTTATGGTGGTGAATATGTTATTTGAACTGTGCCTAAAACAGGCACTATAGGAGCAGCAAGAGCCTTAGCCATTATCTGCAATCCCAGGGCCGACAGGTGCAGGCCATCTGTGCCAAAGCATCATGTTCTGTCGACCATGTCATTCAAAGCAGACAGATACTGGATACCCTTGGAATGACACCAGAAGCATAGCCAATTGTTGAAGTAAATAATTCAGACCTTGTACTGTGTTATCAGTCTGGACAAAGGCTGAATGCTTCTCAGGGCTAGGGCGATACCTGCCTGGGCTACAAGATCGGAGAGCTATTCCATGTCTCTTTACATGTAGTCCAGAAAGGTACATCTCAGGGCATTCACACTAACATGGAGAATGACACAGTCATATTGTACCTGTTGAAAAAGTGACCTGAGTGCATAGGTTATGTTGCAGATCCTGTTACCTGACAGGCAGCTGACAGTAACTATCACCTTGTGTACCTTGCTGAGTGGGACATCAGTGTGACTGCCTATAGAGTCACCTATGACTAGTGTGTTGGGTACGTTATATCGCCCTATTGGCTGTGGTTGATGGGCACACTGAGTCTGTGGGCTATAAGTAATTGATGTTGTGTTGGATGATGGGGGTTGCCTGCGTTTCTGCTTTGGAGTTCTCTATTGCCTAGACAGAGTAGTATTGAGAGGCTCCGCAAATGTTGTAGTCTTACTATGTGTGGCCTGTGGTGGTGGAGATCTAGTGAGACTATGTGATGAGTGTGGTGTGGTGCAAACGTTTAACATCCCCACATGATTGTCAGGTTCAGTCTGGGTTGGAGAGAGCTTTACCTCCAGCATGACTAGATATGTGCATCTCCCACAGGCTGTAGTGTTGTATGTTAGGAGGGGAGTATTGACTGTGTACACGAGACAATTTCTATATTGCCTCATGATGCCCATATTCATCATATAGACAGGCAATAAAACTGGGAATTGACACTTGGACATGCCTGAATATTTAACTATTTCCCACTATATATGTGAGGAAAGTGTGTACAAGAGCTGTTTTACTCTAAGCAAGTGGGAAATGTAAGTACAAACAGTGTTTACCTGTAGGCAATGAGGAGGACTGAGTGCTATAGTAATTAGTAGCTCATGAAGTGCTTACATGTTCTGAACAAGTGCTGAGCATGAATAAGCAATACAGATAGAGTGTTGGATAACATAAACACACTGCCCCCCCCCAACAGGTGCACAATCACATATCCATGAACACTACAGAGTCCCTGTAACCATAACTATGATGGTACAAGGTGCACTCAGGCTGCATGGGACCTGTCCACATTCCTGGTTGTATCATACACATATGGCAAAACAGTTTGCTCTACACATACACATCATGTAAAACATAGCTTCATGTCAGTCTGTGAAAACACTGAATGGTGCACACCAACAGTTATCACAACCCACAAAGTGGAGACACCATTCATAATGGGAGGCACTGTACTACTACCCTGCTGAGTCTGG
Source organism: Protopterus annectens (assembly GCF_019279795.1). Classification (NCBI taxonomy): domain Eukaryota; kingdom Metazoa; phylum Chordata; order Ceratodontiformes; family Protopteridae; genus Protopterus; species Protopterus annectens. The sequence continues at coordinate 575,700,250 of NC_056725.1, forward strand.
TCTGAAAGTCCACGAACCTTAATCAACGTATATGTTGTTAGCAGTACAGATGTAGATGACAGTACGGATGATTTAACACTGCATATCATACCTGTGACAGGTCATAGGACATCATCACCCATACTGTGTTCCACCTACACTCAGCATACTAGATGTACCTTTGTATGTCACAGGAGTGTTTTGCCAGTGGACTGTTGACAGAACCAACACTACAAAAGGTGCCTGAGTAATATGTGCATATCACACCAGTAAAAACACAGTAAAACAGGGTGAATTTGTTGTACTCCCCCTCATTTTAGCCCATACCACACAGCCAAATGGGAGGCATCTGCCTATGTAAGTATGTGAATGGCTATGACCTAGGAGCAGTAGCTGCCTCAGTGCTGTGGACAACCTACAGAATGGGCTTTGTGGGTGAGGTGTGTGACATATGTGCACAATCTGACAACTGCATATTGCATTGTCACCACTAGGTTTATAACCCTGTACCCATGAACTACTACCTAGGCAGCGGTCAACATAATGGACACTGTGTGTAAGGAATGCTGCTGTGTAGTTTACTTCCCTGAGCTAGTGACATCACCAGGCCTATTAGGTAGTCATAAGAGGCAACCCTAGTCATGACAGGGTGCCATCCATGAACATGGAGACCATTGTACAGCCATACTCATCACTCAAGTGACCAATATCGGATCACATATCACCTTTATGGGGTATTGCCCATGTTTGGATGGGTGACACCAGCCTTCACAATCCTCATCTCCACTATGTAGCATGATGCCGACCCTGCATAGACATGTCCAACACTGTGATTTTGGACATGCTACATGTACATATCTTGATCTGAAATACATACATCATGAACATCCACCTTCCTAGTACAAGGATCACCACATGCTGGACAGATCCTTGTGCCATACACATTACATACTCCTGCCATACTATGCAACCCTGTCCAGCAAAGCTGCACATTTCACCTCTGTCAGACATGGTGTGATGACTGCATGGTAGATGTATCATTAACCGTCTGGATCAGTTATGTGGCCCTGTTTCACCTGGCGCTGGAAACATGGCTGTCAGCTACAGCTAGGTAACCTTACATCCTATGCTCAGACATGGCCCAGAGCATACAGACTACTACATGACCTTGGCCGTATATGCTATAGTTGATAACCATCCCTGCAAATACCATCTGGCTAGCCAGTGTCCCATGTGTATCACATGTGCAACACAGGCGATACATGGCAGGATGTTAAACTGCTGTACAGAGCCATGTAGATGTATATGGCAAAACACATGCATGTAAAGGCTTCTGTGTGCATGTCTGCATTGTCACAGGTCACGTCCGTTAAGGCAGTGTATGTGTTGATATGTGACATATACACAGCATCAAGGTCAACAGCATTAATGTGGACACATCCAGGCATATACTGATAGGTAAGAACACCAGTACAGGCAAACAGACATGCCCACATCAAGACATCATCCACATGGAGTATGAGCAATGTAATCAGGTAACACACATATATGATGATAATATCCAATCCCCATTGGGTGTCACATGTGTGTGACACAAACATGTCAGTGGTGTCAGTGTCATGAATATTTACAAAGACAACTGATTATATGTAATACATGTGATACACATGTATGTGCAGCTGTATCTCTGTGCATCTCTGAGATACTGTGACCTGTCTCTATCATTATGTCTTCCAGATATGCTGCGAGCAAGGCTCCCAGCCTATACCCGCTTGGAGGATGAGGCCCTTATACCTTACCTCCAAGACAACTATGATGTCTTGTTTAGCCATGTGCCACAGCATGCACAGCAGCGTGATGACCTGTGGCAGGAACTTCGCAGGAGGGTTAATGATGTGGGTGGCCATAACCGCACATACCAGCAGGTGCGCAGACACTGCACGGACCTTCAGACGTGCAAAACAGTGTGTGAATGCAATCACCAGGGAACAAGGTGCAACAGGTGGTGGGCCACCAACACAGCCCCAACTCATACGTACCGAGGAGCTACTGGCCAACCTGGGGACACCGTCAGAACAGCATCCACAAACCTTAGCTAATATCGTGGATGTGGGTGTCTCTCAAACACCGAGCCTGAAGTTGCCTGGTAAGTCACTACTGCACATATAACTATTATATCCCATATAGTTTCATGTGTCACTGTACAATATGTAATGTAACATCATATGCAAGGCATGTATACACACATGCCGCATACTATAGTATGCTACTCTGTGTATGCACATATGTGCATACTCCATAGTATATCCTATTGTACTGACGAATGTGTTAACATGCACATTGCACCCTGTAGCTGCCATACAGGCATGGATAATGATCATACTTCTGTGTCACCCCTATATAGGTACCTCTGGCATTCCGCAGAGACAGCAGGCTATTGCAGGTGAGGCAGTTATAAGTATCAGGCATGTTAATGCACAGATCTATTCACCATGTGGCCAGTTAACAATGTACACATAATGTATGGTCTGGTCACAATATACAGGTCGCAACTTTAATCCACCACACTGACTACCCATGTGCAATACTTACAAACTAAGTGAAACACCGACATGAAACCTCAGAAACTGTCATTGCTAGATGTGTGGACAGCTTTGCATACAATGGTGGAGGTGTTGTTCAATGTAGGAACATGTACTATACATCAGAACTACACATGTGGGGTACACAAACAGTACTACACAGTGAGCTGGAGTATGGGCAGCCCACAGGATTCACCGTTGTGGATTATGCCCCTGCTATGAGTGCACACATTGTGATGTGCCATCTGACATGTCCATGACATGTAGTGGTCCGGCTGCAACATTGTCTCACTACCCTATAAAACATACCCCACATACCAAACATACAACCCTTTGCATAACACAGTGGACAGTGGAATATATGACATCTATGGGTGTATGTCATATGGGACAACACAGACATGTGAGAGAGATGGCCATCACAACCGTTTGGCCAACACATGTTCACACATGGCCATGGAGGATGACCAGAGACATGTAGCAACACACAGTAGATGTGATGTGTTTGTGTGTACACCCTGTTGTACATTGGCTACACATGGTCCAACTATAGCCATTGTTGAATGGTTATATTGCAGATGTGGAACACTGGACATCCTACAAGCCTGTGCACAGCTTGTGGAGGTGTAACTTCATTGAACCACATAAGATGTGTTGAACATCATGACTGTGTCACAGCATGACAGTAGTCACCTGTACAGCATTCACATACATACACAGACAAAAACATCAGGCCACAGATACAGTACATTTCCCTTGCTGCTGTTGGACATCACTGTCAGCTGTGCACCTTGTGTGTGTGGTACACAAATGTCATGTGGGACATGGTGTATTGACAAGTCTGTCATATGTGGACATGGTTGCCAGGCAGCTAAAATATGTTTGCAGATGTGCAGGGGTGTCATCCGTATGTCCTTCGGTGTCTTGTGTCACACATTACACATCATGGTTTACTGTGTATACACCTCAGCAACGTGGGTCACAATTCACAGTATATATGTATTGTGTATGCACACAGTCATGGCTATACACTGTTTATGCAAGCCACACTGTATAGCAATAGAGACGCCTCATGATTCCATGCAATGGCACTGAGTCTGCACTTCACACTGTATAGCAATATAGACGCCTCATAATGCCCTTCAATGATCATGCACATCTGCTAAAAGTGCATTTTATCTGTAGGGCGGACAGACAACACTGCAATGTGACACCATTACACCACTGTACATGTGACAGGACACCATTGTGTCAAACAGATATGCATGTCAATGCACACATCAGCAGATTGCATGTCATACTACATGTTAATGTCAAGGTCATATGCCACACATCAGCCATGTGTACTGTTAACCTGTGCTGGTCCACATGGTGTAACACGTGGATGCATGCTTACTACCATGACTGTGTGAAATGCATGGCTTCTGCTATGACACATGCTTGATGTTGTGTGCAACTCAGGGATGTATGATAACTACCACTATTATTGTCTGATCTGCATGCCATCTGCTGAATCACATGCATGTTGCATGCCTTCTGTCAAATCACATGCATGGTGTGTGTGTGTGTGTGTGTGTGTGTGTGTGTGTGTGTGTGTGTGTGTGTGTGTGTGTGTGTGTGTGTGCAAGTGTGTGAGTGTGTGTGTGTCTGTATTGTAATGTAGAGTGTTTGCCTTCACAGGTGATGTAGATGTGTTACCCTCCTGCGGTCCATCTGAGGTTAGTGTCCCCACAGACGCTAGCAGTGATGATGAACATATGCTTGAGGCACAGGCAGAGTTGTCAGGGGCTGAATCTGTGCCATTGGTTGCCATTTCACCTATATCCCCCTCATCTCCATGCACAGATCGCATGCCAACACATACCCCATCACCAGTGGCCATAGAGGTTGGATAGTTAGCGTGTGGTAGCTTGGAACAGGAACGTGTGGTGGCTATGGAAGGTGTGTATTCACACCATGGTGTCAGTCAAATGACTGGAGATGGGCTACACAGGCATTTGGCCAGTGCTGCTTGTAGGAGGACCTCTGGCCAACATGCTCCTGCAGGACAGAGAGCAGCAGCTGGTGTCACCATACGCATGTTCCAGACTGTAATGGCAGCACAGGCACGTGCTGAATGGCAGAACAGAGAAGGGCAGAGGCTTCAGAGGGCTGCTATCCATTCTTTAAATGACAACATCCAGGCATTGGCAAATGCTCAACAGCAGATTGCTGAGGTTTTGGACAGACAATTGGGTGACATGGTTGGAATCCTTGACCGTGGCATGACAATCCGTGAGCGTGAGCTGTCTGTACTGGAACATCTGGTAGGAATGAGGCATAGGGCACGTGGACGTAGGCCAGCTCCGTCATCTGGTGCGGGTCTACATGAACGAGCTACCTCACATACCCGCTCCCATAGTGGCGGTAGCAGAAGCAGTGCAGCTGGTGCTGCATTGTCCACAGCAGGGTACAGTTGGCCACGTTGACGTGGCCCTGGATGGTCCCAATGGGGCACGGTTCCAGTGGACACATGTCATCAGACAGTACCCAATCTGCACCTCTGCCTGGTAGTGCCCGTGAAACCCCTGGCAGGCACAGGTCACGTGGCCATGGCTGGACACTGTGAGCTGTAAAACCTGGTTTGTACAGTCTGGAGCTGTCAATAATACCCCTGTGTAGGCCAGACACATGGCAGAACTGTGTGCACACATACACACACACACCAGAAATATCTGTAGGGCACAGCAACACTCACATGCATAACAACCGCACATGGCCAATTAGATCACAGGCCCTAACCCACACACATGATGTCATCCACTGGTGTAGCCTAGGCCCCTGGCAAACATTATCACCCTGTGCATATGATGATGCCTGTGCCGCATCCCTGTCATCCTCACCATTAGTGCAGGGACATGCTCATATGGTCTGATACACAGGGTGAACAGAATAGGGAGATAAGTGTAGATTATAATTGTTGTGTACTGTTGACATGCAGCAGACATGCCATGTAGTACAGGTTTAGAATGCATTGTTTTCTGTTCACAGTATGTGTCTTGGCAACAACAGTAACAGCGTGTTGGTAATGATGTCCTGCTCCCCTCCTTCAGGTCTAATTGCATGTGCCGTTGAGTGCCAGTGTTTGCAGTTTCCCATGTGTAAATGTGGACTACTCACAGGTATGCATGGCAATACCAGCATGCTATTTGTAGCTTCAACCTCACTGTTAGAAAGGCTGACATTCCAAAGATGTCTACACATCTACTGATCCAGGAGCATGGGAGCTGTGTACTAAGCTACAGTGGCTAGAGATGTTACATCCATACTGGGTGACATCACAGGTACAGTTACCTGGGGCGGGGAGTTTGCATAGCAGTCTAGCTGATGACAAAGGTAGAGGCCAGTTGATAGCTTGAGGCCTCTCTGTGTAGCAGTAATACGCATTCACATTACAGGATGAGAACACACAACTACACACACACACACACACACACACACACACACACACACACACACACACACACACACACACACACACACACACACATACAGGTATTCGCACACATGTATTCAGACACACAGTAACACGCCCACAGTCACGGGGTCAATGACACTGTAACACACACACACACACACTTGATAGTGTTGAGGTGAGGACCCCTGCCTATGTGGTAATCATGATTACAGTACTGTGCACCCACATGATGCGACACAGAGAATGAACATGTACAAGTAGTCAGTAATGCCTAAGACTGACGGCATTAACAGGGTAGTAGATTGCATCACCTGGAGGGGTTATGGGTCCTATCTGTTCACTATGGTAACATACATCCTCACTCCATGGACCAGACAGCCATACATACATACATAGACAAACACACTGTGGAGTCCACAATTGAATGCACCTATGTCATGCACATACAGATAGCTCACATGTGTGTGATACACACCCCACCCCTGCCTATGTCTTGCTTTCTACACTGCAGTATGTACAGATCTCTACAACAGTGTACAGGGGTGTGAGTAACAATTGGGATGTATTCCCCACCATACGTGGCATATATGGACACACAAGCAAAAACACATGGCAGTACTGTGAATCTAACACCTGCTATCTTATGATACGTATGACAGACATGCAGCAGTGTTGCCCACATTACAATGTGTACCGATGCTACCTTTGGCAATTGTGCTGATATATGCACATGGGAGGTCTTAAGTGTTACAGGTGTCAAGTGATTTACAGTCAGTGACACCCTGACCGCTGTGTAGGTTGTATGTCTTCCCCTTCAATTAACAGAAACATAGCTTAGTGTTTGCACATGTTATGGTAGGACAGCTTGTGACACACCTGTGAGCTGTCTTCAGCAAACATCCATCTGCAAAGATGGCCCACCACTTTATGTCCACACATCCGTCCTGACCTGATGTACATCTTACCGTACTGTCAGTATTTAACCATATACAGTTGGCAATGATGGGGCTGCATTGCAACTGCATGTTGTAGTAAGACACAGATCACCTGCAATCATCAGCTACTGCACATGCATGGTAGCTGAACGCACACCACTACATGTACATGTGTGTAGGTCCTACATTCCTGTCATTTAGCCATGCTTGTAAGCATTGCAATTGGTGGACATGTGTGATGACATACATGACACATGGATTGTTGTATGATATGATAGTTGTCATGGGTAACCAGTACGGAGGGAATGTTAACTCAGTCAACATTGATATCACACCTTATGTACTGTTAGCATTTAACAGCCATGGACCTACCTTCCATGTGCATGTGTGTAATTGCTGTAGCCACCTGTCTGCACAAAGGACAGCAACAGCTATGCTATGTACATATGTGTTGTGTGTGTGTGTGTGTGGGGGGACATGTACATATCCATGGCAGGTACATGTATGTCATATCCAAACATGAGGGTGTTTACTGGTGTACAGCAACAGTCATCTGTTACAGCTGTATATGACCCAGGGCCCCTGTTATGTGTACAGCCGACCTGGTTATGAACAGTGGTATCATTGCATTGCATAACACATGATGTGACTGTGTCAGTACATGGGTAGTCTGCACAGTTGCTGTAGAGCTAAGTACAGTCCACTGGTCATGGGTCACATGGTGTTGTACTAATATATGTTCTACCACATGTATGGATATGTGTTGCTGGTCCAAGGACATGATGAAGTCTGAGGGCTACATCCTAGAATGTGGCTTTTGACACTGTGATCTGCACCTGACACATCTTTGATGCCTTTTGAGGGTGTACTGGTCAGTACATGTGAGTGGCCTTCATGTACGTGGGGACACCACCACCTGGAGCAGTCCGTAATGGTGTTATGGCCCACATGTCTGTATCCGAGGTATATGGTGGTAGTGCTATTGTGCACAACTGAGCCTTCAGCCAGGTGTTCCTCACTGCACAGATGTCAGTATTCCCCATTGTTGGATCTACATTGGGAAGCTGTGATTACGAATGCTACACATCTAGCACTGTTTAGCATACACATACAATGCAGTTGTCCTCTAGGTGTCAGGGTGTTAACCTGGTCTCAGGACATTCGTCTATGAATGGCACTATATGGGCGAAGTAGCCACTCTTGGCAGGACATCACCAAGGGTGGTATTAGTGTGCCAGGTTTAAATTGGTACATCTAAGGTGATGGACAGCAGCAGACATTGTGTAGAAGACTGGTGTGAGATATATGTAGTGCAGCGTTCATGCTAACAATGACAACTATTGACACCACTGTGCCCTTCCATGTTCAGAATCGTAGTGCATACAAAACAGCCCTTTGCTACTAAGTGTGTGAGCATGCCCAGTATGACGTTGTGTAGATGGACACATAGTGCATTCCAAATGGCCATGTGCTACTAAGTATGTGAGCATGCCCAGTGACACCTTGTGTGGTTATGTGCCTCTATGTGTGTGGACATGGCCATTGTAACCCTGTACAGTGATAGTGGTCGTCCAGGCAACAGATGGCCATACCCCACTTCAGGATGGATTCCTACATTGAACACACTGGTTCACAGGTATGTACATCGTAACTGCCAGCATCCATGTCGATGTCCGCATTCCTCGAAGGTCATATTGACAGTCCTGAAGGGTGTAGTGTCTGTGGCGTGGCTCATATCTATGTAGTATTGTAATAGTGGTCCATAGCTAGGCAGTTGTCCTGATCACACCACTGGCATGTGTTTGTCTCCTTCTGCCTGGAGACAGTAATATGCTTTTAGACTGCTCACACTCCATACAATCCCTATTCTTTTCCATTGCTGATAATGTCACCCACCTAGAAGTATGCCTCTGGGAGTGCTGTGTCCCAGTAATCTTAGTAGCGCATTCTGTAACTGCATAATGCAGTAGTGTGATAAGGTAGTTAGGTCAGTGTTCTAATCCCAGCTATGCCAAGTGTGTATGTGTGCGTCCGTCTGCCTGGGGGCAGTAATATGCTTTTAAACTGCTCACACTCCATACAATCCCTATCGCTTTCTTTTCCACTGCTGATGATGTCACCCACCTAGAAGTATGCCTCTGGGAGCTCTGTGTCCCAGTAATCTTGGTAGCGTGTTCTGTAACTGTGTAATGCTGTAGTGTGATAGAATAGACAGGTAGGTGTCCTATTCCAAGACATAACAGTTGTGTGTGTTTGGCAGTCATATCCTATGTGTTGGTATCTGGGAGTGGCTAGCTCCAGAATGTGTTGAGGAGCATGTTTTGTTGTTTTCTTATATAGTGTCCATAAATGTCACAATCGCCCAAGAGACTGGGTTGGCAAGACATAAACATACATTCGCCAATAGGTCTGGTGAGTAAATGTCAGCAGTCCTAATCTTACCCTTAATACAGTCTGAACCCATGTGATGCACAGAAGCACCCTTGCCTTGATAGTAACACCAGGACATAATGCAGGAGGCGCATGTGGTTTCCTTTTCATTCTTGTCTAATGCTTTGGTGTCACGTGGTCCGCTGTTGTGATATATATTCTATATCTACGTATGTGTGTGTATATGTATATGTGTGTATCTATATATATACATATATCTATATATATATATATATATATATATATATATATATATATATATATATATATGCCTGTGTGGACATTAGCACACATAAATCTACATGATGGAATACATGTCCTATACTGTTGAATGCCTGTGCTGGATGATCTGTACATGATAACCTGAGATGTATGTATATCTGCCATGGCGTAGTGGTAAAGCACATCATCTGTGGTATGTGGGGTCCCGTGTTCGAGGTGGGTAGAGACAGGTTATTTTGTTGCTGGGAAGAACAAGGGACATTGAATACAGTGATAGTAAGGCACTTTTGACCAGTTTTGTGCTGATCTGCACGACAGTAAGCAGTGGTTATTTTTTTGGAGGCTCAGTATGGGTCATGTAACTATGCATTAGAAGACAATACCATGCAAACAAGGTGGAAAATAGTGAATCCCATTTATCCCCAGGGTGTGATGCAGATCCCAAGAGTGTATGTGTATAGATAGCCAGGTGCAGGACTCGAATATAGGTGAAAGCATGGGGGGGGTGTCAGCCATACTGTACGTACAATGGAGCCCTGTGTCTTGGGATTGCTCCTGTCTTAGCACGCCTAAGCTAGGGGTGTATCTATACATGCCTAGTGCAATTGGGAGGGACAACAGCAGTAGGACAGTAGTCAAGGTGAACAAGCTGGGCAACCAGGTGATAATCATCACAATCAGCAGATTACAGGCCCAGATCAGCCCAGAACACTACAATAAAGTGAGCAAACACCATACCCATGGGTTTTTTCCACACTCTACACCACCGGTGTATACATGCGGGGAACTTTTACGAAACAATCCAATGAAATGAGAAGGGCTGCAGTAGGCAACATAGACCAACATGTGCAGGAGGCTGAGGGTGGTGAGGATGTGAATGCTGCTGAACAACCCTCAGTGAGGAGACAGAGAAGACTGTACAGACCCAGGGTACCCTACCAGGGGCTACATGAGCTGGAGATAGTGGAGCGCTATGGGGTGGACAGAGACCTCCTACAGCAGATTGTTGAGCTGTGCCGGCCACACCTGACACATCGAACAGGCCGAGGGAAACCCATCCCAGTGGATACCAAGGTATGTGTAGGCTTAGGTATACTAGCCACAGGTACCTCCCAAAGCACAACTGGGGATATCATGGGGATCTCACAGGCATCTGCATCCAGAGTATTCCACCAGTTCCTGGATGCCATGTCACCACATGCTAGTGAGCATGTACATTTCCTCAACACACGTGAGGTGTTGACCAACAATATGTATCTCTTCCAACAAATGGCAGACAACCCTGGGGTAGTGGGTGCTATAGCCTGCATACATGTACGCATCAAAGCACCACCCAGTGAGCAGGATAGAGCCTACATTAACCGCAGGGGCATCCCCTTCATCAACTGCCAGGTTGTATGCAATGCCCAGGGCATTATACTGAATGTGTGTGCTGGCTGCCCTGGAAGCTATGACAATTCTGATATATGGCATCTGATGCAGCTGTACCACACCTTTGCCAATATGGACATCCCCTACGGTCACCTAGTGGGGGATGCTGGGTACCCACTGGAGCCGTGGCTGATGACACCCATCAGAAATGCACACACACCTGAACAACTATGCCATAATGAGGCACATGCACAGGCAAGACATATAATTGAGCATGTGTCTGGGATGCTCAGGTCATGGTTCCAGTGTTTGGATACATCCAGTGGAGCCTTGCAGTATTCACCAGCTACATGCACTCAAATTATTATGGTATGTGTTATGCTACACAATATGATCCTGCAGAAACAGCTGCAGCAGGAACAGCATGGGCCAGGGCCACACAGCCCCCCACCAATGCCAAGGCCTGTACAGGCACAGAGTGACTCGGAGGAGGAACTACCTGAGCCGGACCCAGTAGGTGGAAGGAGGCATGCCCAGTATGACCTGGCCTTGGCAAAGAGGCAATGCATAGCATATGCACTGACACAGTAGGTACCCAGGGAATGTCACCCTGTCTGACTCGCACAGACAGTAAAAGGGATGCCAAACATAACACTACCTGTGCTCAGCCATGTATAAGAAGTGCACTGTGTGCATCTGACATAGGCAGCACCATCCTCAGGTCTGACACACCCTCAAGGTAAGTCAAGCAACCTACCAATTGGCAGTTGCATTAGAATGTGTTGTTACCTGTAGCTATGGTATGGATGTGAGCATGCAAGGGAATTTGGTGGCCGAATGTTAGGCAGCGGACAGTAGATGTCCGTAGTGGCACCATGACATCTGTAGTACATACAGGGGTCACAACAGTAGCCAGTAGTACACAGGGTGTCCTAACCCACTGCGGGAAATGAGCTGAACATCATGTGTGTCCATACAGCCTGCACAAGTCTCAACCAGCTGGACATATGTAGACCAACACAGACAAATGTTGTACAATGGCCTCTGAAAATGCCCAATGGATGACCCTCCCCCCACCCACAGACACACACAGACAGACTACAGCAGGCCAGGCAGTTGGCTGTAGGTTGTGAAGGCTAGGACGCCTGAAACTAATATGTTGGTAATTAAAGCTAAGATCTGGAGTACACTGGTATGCCTCTAGCCAGCACATTAGGTAGATCTACACACTGAAATTGGGTACCTGACATACCAGTACAGTAGTAGCAAAAGTGTACAACTATCAGCTGTGCCCCCCTTCCAATGTACACATGCAACAGTCATGTGCACCCCCACGGTGCTGTGTAGGAAAGTGGATACAGTCGGATGTTCCCCCACGCTGTGCAGAAATGTAGCAACAGTCAATGCCACATGACCGATGGATATCCTGCAGACACAGCATGCCACCTGTCAGTGTACAATGCAGAGGTTGGCACCACAGTACTGACTACCAGGACATGTAACACATGCGATCCGGTTGACCATACTGGGCATGCTCAAACACATGAAGGTATGACGGTAATGTCAGTCGACAACATGCGTAACGGTCATACTGGGCATGCTCACACATGTAAACACAAGATGGACAGATCTGCAAACACCAGTGGTCCGGACATATCTGCAGGTACATTGCTGTACTGTTGGATGACTGTGCTGTATGGTATGTGTGTGGTACTGTCTATTGTCTTTATATTTGCCATGGTGTATTGGTAATTCACATTAGCTGTGTGCGCAGGGTGTTGCTACCAACACTTGCAAAGGACGGTTCTTTATTTGCGGCCAGAACAAGGCCATTGGATACGGAGTGAGTAAGGCACATTGCAGCCATTGGGAGCTGTTGTGCATAGGTTCGCGCAATGTTAAGCACTGCTGACCTCTGGTTACAGCTTCTTATACTTGTTTAGACTCCTCATTTCTTTAACAATGCAATACTCGCATACTGGTAGCCAAACACGCTTACACTCGCTCGCTCCCTCACTTGCACATGCACCGACATTGGTGCTTGCATTTGTCACTTACGCTGGGTGGGCGTGATCCCTTGTGATGCCTATTAATTCGGACTATATGATTACAGTATCGGGTATGGCTGACCATTAGGCGATGGCATGGCGTTCGACTGTACGGAATCGGCGGCCTGTCCAGTGAGTTAATCATATTATATGCGTGTTCCTCATACAATCTGCTCCCATCTGGCTGATACATGGGAATCAATACTCTGCAATGCAGACAAGTAAATGTGTTTTGGGAACCACATCCGTCTGCCGGGTTATGCTACCGCATACCTATTGTAGGTTTTCCACCTTTTAAATTGGCCGAGGTGTGACTTTAGGATTAACATCTGTCCCACTTTGTGTGGGACAGTCCCTCCTTAGGCATATGTGTCATGCAAAAATAATCTAGACATAGCAAATGTCCAGATTACAGGACAATATTATATTCTACGTTTCTCTAATAGTTGCATGTAACAGTTATTGTATATATGACACTTCTATATGTTATGTGAAGTAGCATAAGCAACTTGACTGCTGCTAGACTAAGCTTTGATTTGTGCTAATACGTATAGTTCTGTACTATGCACAGCTGCAGGTATGTTCTGACCTGGTACGTCTGACATTTCTATGGAGCAGGTCCCACTTTGGCCATTTGGAAAGGTGGCAGCCCTATAGGACCTATATGTAGAGATGTCAGATATGGCAAGGCAACACATACCCACAGCCAGTAGAAAATAGACTACTTCACCAGTTTGCATAAGTAAAGGTTATTCTTGTAGCATTATAGTTGCTAATACTGTTTCCTATAACATCTAGGTGTTTCAGATACAACATAATCATTTTATGCAACCACTACAGACAATATATGGATTCTTTGCCTGAAATCACAGGCCATGTGCCATAATAACATTAGTTTTGCAGGACAAAACTGCCCAGAGGGGAGTGTCCCTTGCAAAGGCGAACAGGTGGTAACCCCAACGTATTATGCTATAATCTACCTAAGGTAGTCGGTGGAATATGCGCTTTCCATCACTAGCAGACCTTACATACGAATGGGGGAGAATGAACACTGTATCAGGGACACTGCATAACACCCTTAGGGACACATTTAGATGATTGGTTCTATTAACCTGACACATTGACAGTCCCAGGGTATATGTATTCATTCAAATTTGTTGAGGTACATGCTGTTTATGACTCATACATGTTGTCATTAGTCATTACGTGTATGCCACCACCTGTCCACCTAATATCACTAGTTCTGGAAGGGTTTAGTTAGGACTGTGTTAGATTCTGATTCATAATCACGGACATCCATAATTGGTTACAGGGCACTGATATAGTTCCTATGTGTTCCCACAATGGTTTACGGACTATCCAGTAAATGTGCTCTTCAGGTTTGGGAGGTATGGGTGACTGCTGTGCCCACATAGGAATATTAATTACTTCCACGGGATGGGCCTAATACATCTCTGCCATCCAACACCTGCACACTTATGCCCATTATTGCAAACCCATGATTCCCCTACCTGACACCCCTCTACAGCACTCATGACTCATACTTACTGTGAGCGCAGCTGGGGTATGAACACACCACCACACACTGCACACTCTCCCTGTCTCGGGACACATGTCGTACGTTTTGTCAACCCATGTGTTATCAGACTTGCACAACTTACTGTTCCATGTACAATTACATCCTGGTCGCTTCAATCATTACTGCTTCACCTACAAGGTCACCTGTCGACCTAATATCACTAGTTCTGGAAGGGTTTAGTTAGGACTGTGTTAGATTCTGATTCGTAATCACGGACGTCCATGATAATCGGGTACAGGGCACTGATATAGTCCCTATGTGTTCCCCCAATGGTTTAAGGACTTTCCAGTAGATGTGCTCTTACGGTTTGGGAGGTATGGACATCTGCTATGCCCACATAGGAATATTAATTACTTCCATGGGGTGGGCATAATACATCTCTGCCAACCAACACCTGCACACTTAGGCCCATTATTGCATACCCATGATTCCCCTACCTGACACCCCTCTACAGCACTCATGACTCATACTTACTGTGAGCGCAGCTGGGGTATGAACACACCACCACACACTGCACACTCTCCCTGTCTCGGGACACATGTCGTATGTTTTGTAAACCCATGTGTTATCAGACTTGCACAACCTACTGTTCCATGTACAGCTACATCCTGGTCATGTCAATGATCATAGGTTCGACTACAAGGCAAATTTTTGGTGTCCCGCAAGGGACCCCGTGATCCATGTTTAAAGTGTAGACCTTGCAGATCTCTCCCACTGGTACTTTCCTGCCGGTGGTCAGGAAAGCAGCGGTGTATTTACCTTTATTGTGTGTCTGTACGTCTCACCGGCCTAGCTGGGGAAGTGTGGGAGGTAGACGTTTGTTTATTGGACCTCCCACTAACATATGCTCGGACTGAACATATGTTACCCGTAATTGCTGTAATGTAATCTAGTTATGTACATGTGTATATCTACAGTAACATATATATATGTATATATATATATATATATATATATATATATATATATATATATATTTTTTTTTTTTGTGTGTATATATGTGTATATAATCTTTATATGTTGTATGTATCTATATATATGTATATATATATATATATATATATATATATATATATATATATTTTTGTATATATATATATATATATATATATATATATATATATATATATATATATACATCTGTGTGTCCATTGACCAATACATTTCCCAGCTATATGCACTTACACATGTGTATTGGGTTTTATATCTGCTTTAACAGCATACTATTGCCTTAGTCATTATGACACCGACACTTCACTCCGGTTAACTTGTAATCGGTATTTATCATGTTATAAGGCGGATAAATGTCACAATATGTTCATGTACAGATTATCGATGGTAATTGGGATGTGATACAGTGCCATCTGACCTGTTCTTCATCTGCACAGCCTATTATTCCAGCTACTGTATTTGTTTGTCTGTGCACATTCATATTATTTATATCAATAAATGGAGTGCATGTGTTACAGAGAATATACTTCAACATATTGTTGTCTGCATGTCCATATGCATATATACCTATTATGTACTAGCTGACCTACATGGGCCAGTCCATTGGCACTGGCGCAACCAACCCTGGAACTCCAGGATCCATAATTGCATAGCCATAGTTTCTCCACCCCACCCGTGTTGAGTTTCCTCGCGTAACAGCCATTATCCACCTGATATCGCAGCCATGACACACCTTTACACATTGCCCTCTCCAGACCGTTTGGGGCCCTACACACATTTTGTACCACCTCGTGTATTCACAGGGTCTCCCACCATTTATATTTGCACATACATGCCTTTCCTGGTGTTATGGATTACGGCCATTTGCTGTTTACAAGTGTAGGTGGTCACAACATGAACTACATTCCGTCTGTGTGTAATGTAGACGTAGCAGTTCAATGATGTTATGCCCACTGGTAGAAC
Organism: Protopterus annectens; assembly: GCF_019279795.1. Lineage (NCBI taxonomy): Eukaryota > Metazoa > Chordata > Ceratodontiformes > Protopteridae > Protopterus > Protopterus annectens. The sequence goes on from NC_056725.1 coordinate 575,716,767, forward strand.
CCTGCCTCTGGTGTGAATAGCGGTGCTCTGCTCACTCTTGGGCAGCTTTATCTGACATACACTGCAAGCACTATATAATACCTTAGTTGCTCTAGATTCCCTTCACAACCCTTGTGTATGCTTTATTCGTTCATTCTTCATTCTTCAAATATATATATATTTCATGTCTGTGGATATATATCTACACACACACACACACACACACACACACACACACACACACACACACACACACACACACACATCTATATATATATATATATATATATATATATATATATATATATATATATATGTATATAAGTTACATCTGTACATAAAAAACATACATTTGCTATGCTGGGAGCTGCTTACACCCACGTAGGTGCACTCGCATATGCTTACTATGAGTTACATATGTTTACTGCCACTTCTTTGTGCTTACGTGTGCCTTATTCATTATGGCAGTACCACTTTGATTGAAGGAATCTGGTTAATGGCCCCATGTGAAACACACGTTCACCTTTACATGTTTAAATTTTGGCTTTACAGCACAGCAATATTCATTCCACAAGAAAATTATATATGCTATAGTCGGACTTGAACCGGGAATGCCTTTATGTTAGGCGGATGCTCTAACCACTACACTATTGGTGTTTTGCTTCATTTATATGTATACCCATGGTTCATAGCTACCCTAACATATGCCTCAACGCTTCACTTACACAGCAGGCATCCATTCCTCTGCTGGGAAAACCACAGTACTACACATGTGCCATTCCCTATTCCCTACTGCTCTGGACCCATGCTGCATGTTTACTCACTCCAAGGATATTCAGAACTCCAAAGCTTATAGTCCTGGCACATACGTGTGTTTGATTGTCAGGGTGTTCATGTGCTCATTCTGGTTTAGGCTTCTCCAACTGAAGACTGGAACAGCCCTATACCTGTTGGAAAGTCAGAATTAGCATGTGGATAGAGTTAGACCAAATGTTTTCATTCTATCTGTGTTTACAGATGCAGGGCTTTGGCCATCTCTGACCAGATTATTATGTCGGTACTACATAATATGGGGTGGGGGGGTTCCACTGGTGTTTCCCTTCACATTCGTTACAACTGCTTTATTTTGATCATGTTCACTCATTTATATATATATATATATGTATATATATATATATGTTCATACACATACATATACACCTACATACCTATTTACATTTCCCTTACATTTCCCATACAGTTGACTGTCCGCCGCGCATCCCTGCTGCCTTTACCTCCCTATATCCGAAGGATATTATTCTGGCCATCCCATAAAATTAGCGGCCCTTGCATGGCTTGGACCCAGAAACAGACACAAATTAGTCATCGGTTTGACCACTACACCATCCGTGGTACATTCCGCATGGATGGCAGTTAGGATATATGACTTCACTACAGGTATTCAACAGTACTGGCAACAAATGTGACGGTTGGTGTACATATGTGTACGGACCTCTCAACCACTCAGGGACTAATTTCACCAGTGACAGGGACAAGGCAAGGACAAATCAGGGACAATCACAAACACTTTTACAATATTAGTACTATTAACTTGAAATGTGTTGACAGATTCAGAGCATATGTATTAATACTTAAATTCTGAAGTTAAACACGTCTATTACTCTTAATTATTGCCATTATTCATTCAAGTGTCATTCAACACCTTTCCTCCAAAAGTCACTGGTTTTAGGAGGATTAAGAGGCTGGCCAGTTATTGTGCAAATGCTGTGACCATTGGTAGAGTTGCCACATTTTCATATGGCCAGGATGGAATATATTCGGGACACACCAGATTTTTCAGGACCACACATACCCACGGTCAGTACAGGGCTTAGAACTTTTATTATTTTCCTAGATGAGAGCTTATTCTTGTAGCAGTTTAGTTGCTTATTCTGTTTCTTGTAAGATTTACATATTTTACATACAGAAATAACTGTTCTAGGCAACTGTTACATGAAATATGGTATATAGTTCTTTCCTACAATCAAAGGACATTCGCCATTGTATCATTCTTGGTCAGGACACACCTACCCAAACAGGGACTGTCCCTCACAAAGTGGGGCAGGAGGTACCCTGCTTACGTCAGTGCCTTAATCACCCTATATCCAACTGCCACTATGCGAATGTGTAAAGCATATTTTCTCGATAATTCATGTGGGTAGCCGTGCATCATGGTCAGGTGTTTAATCCGGGTAGTAGGTTCTGTATGACCGGCTGGAGGCTGAGCAGTCTCGTGAAGCACTACTGCACATACAACTTGGGTCCAGATGTCTACAGGACTGGACATCATGTTGTGATACCAAGTCTGATGTTTAGACAGGATACTTATCCCATGAGGGATATCTAAAAATTGAGCAAGACAATAATCTTCAATTTTTTGGGATTTACGAAAACGTGATAGGGTTTTACATGCAAGGGATACATAGTTTGCAATCCTGACACTGCCTAGGGTGAGACTGCCTACTAGATATAAGTAGTGGTCACTATGTGCAGCTATGGCTGCACCAAGCTAGCAGCCCGAGTATGGCTGGATTTGATGGACATTGAGGAATGGGGGGGGGTTGTGTGCTGTAGAGGGGATGATGGGTATTCAATTATGCATCCAGGTGTGTTGTAGTTGGATGGCTCAGTTCTGTCCAGACCATTATGTGGGTATATGCTGGCGACGTTTCTGTACATGTGTATCGCACATTTTAATATTCATATGTTTGTGTTCTACAGTATGGCCTGTCATGTTGTATTGCAGATGTGTATGTTTGTTCTATGTGTTTCATTCTGATTTACCCACTGTTCCATCATACACCTCCAGTTCACCTACTGTGCATCCAACACAGTCTCCCCTTTGCAGATTATTACATTACCCATCCCCCCATACCCATAGTCCATCCCTTCTCTGGTTGATGGCCCATAGCACGGTCAAGGGAACACATTGCCTACACTACATATCTCTCATTCCTGTATGGTTCTGAGGACTACCCTAGAATTTTTCACCTTCCACATGCTGTACATCATGTACATAGGTACACACAAATACTTATCTTTCATGACTTGGTGGTAAACCCGGGTAATACCCGTTCATCTTTGACCCATCCTGACAAGGATGGCTTGGACCACAAATTGGCAGATTTTGGCCGAATGCTCTGACCATTGGTAGAGTTGCCACCTTTTCATATGGCCAGGATGGTATATAATCAGGACACACATCAGATTTTACAGGCCAACACATACCCATGGTCAGTACAATGGATAGTACTTTTGTTTTATGCCTAAATGTAAGCTTATTGTTGTAGCAGTTAAGATGCTTCTTCTGTTTAGTTTACTTGCTTATTCTATTTCTTGTAACATGCAGGTATGTTACATATGGAAATAACTATTGTATGTGACTATTACATGAGATGTGGGACATAATTATGTCATACAGTCACAGGATATTTTACATTTATAATGGTTTTGGTATGGACACAACAATCAGAATAGATACTGGTGACAACAATACAACATTGTTAACTACAGCTATGATACATCATGGCTGCACAGCTACACCTTCCAAGATATTAGCATTTCACTTTACTGCTGACAATATGCACCACATCATTCCATTGCTACACTGTTGTACAGTCACCCTGTGCATCAGCACCATGATAACCTATCCCTGCATCGATGTTACGGATGTTAGGGAGTGGCACAGGTATCATCATATGCACAGGGTGTGTTGTTGGTTTGCCAGAGACCTAGGCAGAGCTATGCAATTGACAACATGTGTGTGTGTGAGTGTGTGTGTGTGTGAGGGGGCTGAGTACTGTTATGGGCCACTGGTGATGTCATGTGTGCAGGTATGTGGTAGCCCTAGGTTTGTTGTTTATGTGTGTGTGTCGGCATGCACACAGTTCCTCCATGTGGCTGCCCTATACAGGGAATTGTGAGACAGCTGCAGACTGTACCTGGCAGGGTTTGCAGTTCACCATCTCCAGCCACAGACATGGGACCTGTGCCTGGCAAGGGTGCTACAGGCAGTATCAGGTTCAAAGCCAGATTGAGTACTGTCCCCTGAGTTTGACAGACATCCACTGGATCCAAGTCCCTTCTGGGACTGGCCATGGCCACGTGCACATGGTCTGCTATGATATTCTGTGGACAGCACCCTCCCACAGTGCTGGGGCTGGTACTGCCACTACGGAAGAGCCTGTGACTGGTTGGACGTCCAAAGTGACCTCCAGCTGCTGGTTTTGCTGGCATATGTCCACATGGCCTTCACAACCATCCCGCCCTGTCCTGACATATGGACATGATATTGTGGATGAGATCCAATGTCGCACCCCACCATCTATCCATGACTTCGTTGTAATTACAGATGGCACCTGCTAGGTCACGGATGCTGTCAGTTACAGAGGTGTGATGGCTCTCTGTGCCCTTAGACCCTGCCTGGTGTACCGTTCCATTCGTGCCTGTGCCTCCATAACAGTCTGGAACATGTGTGTGGTTGAAATAGATGTGGCACATCTGCCAGAGTCATGATGGCCAGCAGTGCTCCGAAGAGCACCCCTGAACATCTACCTATGTGATACCCCGCCAGACATCTGGCTATGGCTGCTATGTCCTGACACATGTGCCATAGATACCACACTGTCCTGGCCAATACCAACTGTAGGCTGTCCCTCAGCTAAGGCCAACAGTGATGAGGTATGTAGAGGCAGTGTGACTGTGTGCGTGGATGGGGTGGATACGTGTGGGTTGTTAATTTGTGGCCCAGCAGCAGCCCCTGATGACCCTTCCTGTGCCTCAACACACCTATCCTTCACAGTCAATGTCTGTATAAGTGACATCGCATTCCCTGCGGGGGGGCCCAGTCCCCCCTCGCCACCTGTGAGGGGAAAACAGGGAACAGACTGTAAGACCGGTACATCACTGCTAAACAGTACACACACACACACATACACACACACACACACACACACACACACACACACACACACACACACACACACACACATGTGCAGACATGGCCACACACATAGACATACACACATGCAGTCGACATACATGGCAACCCATACACTCCACCAGACAGCACCTACAGACAGCTCCTGCACCCCCATAATACACACAATAGCAGGCGATGGTGCAGTACAGTATCCCACACAAACCTGCAATTTTACACATGTCAGCATGCAGGACGTGGCGCTCAACAGCCTGCAGTGTGACTGTAGTCAATCCTCGTTACAAACATTATACATGGCTGTGATGCATGGCTTCTGTTAGTAGGTGATGGCCCTCCCCCAGGAACTCACTGCACCCATGTCCACAGCATTGCTGTGCATCTGTTCAGCACTCTGGCATGTACTGTGCACCATACCTCACAGGTGTACACACCATTGCAGGATGTGTATCTGTGTGTCAGTTGTGTTTCTGCTGCTGCTCGCAGCCTCTGTGTGTTCCTGGATCACATGTGGACAGGTGTTTAGTGAATGCTTGATGTGGTTTCACAGATGTCATCATCAGTGGTGCATGTATGAGTGATAGACTATCATTAGACTGACCACAGGCACAATGTACTGTACCTGTGGTGAGTGTAGAGACCATTATTGACCATGACTGAGCCCTGGTTGATGTTGCCTGTGGTACACATAGGTTCATAGGTGAGTACTGGTCTATTGGTCCTGGGGTCTACATAAGCCTAGCCACAGGGGTTCCCAGCCATGTACCAACCACTAATGTTATTCCCCTGTGCCCCTGTCAGGCCATGGCACAATCATACTACCCAGGGTGAATTCCCCATTTTCCATTCAATTGTCAAGTGTTTCTGTAAAGACGGCCAATGAGTAGCATTGTCTGACATGTATGGGTAGTCCATTCCAGAGTGTTTAGATTCCCCAGGACAGGGCCCTATCCCTCTAGTATGTTCTGTGTAATGTGCTGATGAGGATTAGGACCCTGGAGCATGTGTTCGCAGAGGGAATGGGATGTATTTATGTGTAGCATGTTCAACTGTTCTGTGTATGACATAGCTGTGTGTGTTGGGAAGATGTCAGCTGTGCCTGGGCAATGTGCACTGGAGTGTAGCCACAGTTGTCTGAGATGGACTGTGTATCGCATGTGTTTGAGGCTGGTAATCCCATTAGTGAGGGGTGTGTTCTGTCAGTACACATGTACAGCATGCATTATGGGTAGGTGTGTTAGATGTGTACATGGCCTACAGCTTAGCTATGACATGCACAGTGAATTGCCAAGCATAACCTTAAGCCATACTCACCAGCATCCAGATGCTGCCTTGCTGGTATCCCAGAGGTACCTACATTGGGATGGGCTAGAGTTGATGTCAGTGGCCACAGCTGTGGCATTGCTACAGGGTGGCTGCAATATTACAGTACAACAGCTGAAGTCCACAGTACTACAGTACTACAGATTATGCATTACTGCTTATCAGTACTACACAGCAACAGACCCCACAGCTCACATATGCATGATCTACCTGTACAGATGCATACACTACAGTAGTCTACTGATATGCCCTGGAATCTTACCTGCATGCTCCATGTCTGGTGTGTATGTAGCACCCACCTCCATGACTGTATAAGTCTGTAGCTCTTGTGGGTGGGCAGGTGTTACCAGGATCATGAGCAGCTCCTCCACTCTGGTGAGGGGGGGATGGATGCTATGCCCCCCCGCCATTGCAAGGTGGTCACCCCGCATGGCAGCGGCACGGTGATGTACTTGTAGGAGCAGGTCATATGTACCGCTGTGCATCCCCACCTCATTCACCCTGTGGACCACATCATTCCACATGGCTGTTCTCTCTTGCTGGGCCTGGCTTTTCTGTGAGAAAAACAGCTGGTAGTTGTGGATGATGCTGGTGATTATAATTTCATCCTCAGCGGCACTGTATGTAGGATTCCTTGTGTGCGCCATACTCCCTGAAAGACATAATGATGGAAATATGTTTGAGCAACTCATATGTCAAGTTTGCCATAATATAATACACATATCAGTCTCCCGCCACCTTATCAACTCCAACATAATGTTCATACAATGTTAGTGGTATGTGTCTGGTATATGTACCATTGGGTCATACATTGAATTGTACAACACTTTCTGCAATGTGTTTATAGACATGCTCCCTGTGGGTACACTAGAGTTGCTGGGCTGTTACAGGGTATTTCACCTGCATGCCATTGTCACTGCCACTAAGTTTCCACATATGCATGTGGTAGGCCTGCTATGTGATTGCTACACATCTGATATTTTGTGATATTGGAGATATCTATGCATGCTGTTGGACATATTCTGGCATTGTGAAGACTATTATAGCCCACATACGTTCCATGACAGTTACACACCAGTATGTGTAGGGGTTATTTCACTAGCAGGAACACCACTCCAACCTAATGTGCACATGTTACCAGTTCACATCACAGCCGTGACCCACCATGGAACCACATTATCTACTGTTCCATCACTACCTTCATGTGGAACCACCTCAGGGGATGGCTCCCCCCCCATGGAGCACACACAGACATATGTCTGTCACCCAGTTAGGTTGAGGGTCTTGTGCATAGGGAGCTCCACAGAGACATGGGGTATGTGCTACATCACCTGGAGGCATGCATTACACATACACAGGGTTTGACATGCATGTCCCTCCTGTCCAGTGCACAGCCCAGGCACCTTTATGTCCATGTAGATGCTGTCGTGACTGTTCATGGGTGAGCACCATGTTCCCTTTGTTCCTATGAGGGGACTCAATGGCCTCTACATTCCAAATGTAACTACCCGCCCACAGTGTTTAACCATCACATGTGTCATATACCAGCCCTGTATGCTGTCTTGTTTGCCACCCAACCAGACCTACATACCAATATGTGCCTAATACCCTTCACCAACATATATATCCCACCTTCTCATACAATTGCGATGTGTTCCCAACATGGGTTACACACCACACTCCAAAGTCCATCTTGCAGTCATGTGCTGGTGTGTAGGTATGTTGTGTATTGATATGTGATGTTCTCTCGCACATGTCATGCCAGGGGACATGTATTGACATATATATATATATATATATATATATATATATATATATATATATATATATATATTTCTATATCTATACACACACACACACACACACACACACACACACACACATATATATATATATATATATATATATATACATATGTGCATATATGTGTAGATATCATTTTGTGTTGTTTATATACCTATATAAATCTATAACTGTTTGAGGTTCTGTAAACATACACAGCTGTGAATATGTATCACACATATATGTATCTGTATGTGTGGTGCATACGAACATATGGACCACACTCATGTACCCTCTTTACTTCACAGCTGAACTGTTCTGCCTTGCTACAACACAGACAGGTGTCACATGTGAACACATTAGGGAGGTATATATGCTGAAAAACTTTAGATAAGCATATTATACTGCTGTGGCAGTTGGGCATGCTATGCTACACTTTAACATGACTGTCCTGCAGGTGGTGTGGTCTCTCACCCATGTGTCTTTCATGGCAGTATTAATACCCCCACCAGCCGTTGGCCACATTAATTTACAGAACACAGATATCATGGGTCACATCTTTGCCATTCAGTGCTGGTCTGCACATTTGACAGGTATGTCCCACTGCCCACAGGGACTGACACTACTGTCCAGTGCACTTGTTGAGCAGAACATCATTACAGGAACAAGTACTGATGGGACATATACATAATTTCACAGTATACATCCTATTATCCTATGCCATATACTACATGCCAGTAAATGGATATCTGTTTCACATACCTGTTATGTTTTTTCCGCTGTAACACAACCCTGAGCTTTGTGACCTTTCTTGAAAATGTTTTTATTTTTCCTCTTTATCTCTCCCTCTCTCTCTCTCAGTCTCTCCAGTAGAGTGATTGAGCTGGTTTGAATAGATTGCAGCATGCTTTTGTTGGTATTGCACATGATTAGGTGGTGGCCTCTGCACCAGTGTCCACCAATTGCTAATTGCATGCAACCTGCTGTGTAATACTTCAGATAACCACTGTCATGGCAACCCTGTACTATAAATTGCTGCCTTCTGTGGGCATTGTCCCTTCACCTTTACAGTATGGATGACATCCTTCCTGTGTGTGGACATCAGTGTTACAGACAACAAGTATCAATACCTCTTACAGCAGTACCTGCAGACACAGGCCAAACCCACATTTGGGTAAGGTTCCAGACCTACAGATAGCGTGAGTAGTGTTGTTGTGTGCAATGTATCTTGCTGTTCTTACAGGGTTTCTGTATACATGGTATTTTTTCATGGAATGTTGTCTGTCTGCATAACTCTCAACTGTGGGCCTAGCCGTATGATACCAGGGGGATTGGCTGTTAGGTTTTGTCTGTGCACCACACAGGTATTGTCCCAGATAAATCTGTAGCATTCTATCTGTTGAGTGCTATCAGTACATGGCTACATCCATTTGTATTTCAATGTCATATCCCTGCATAAGGGTATGCTGCAATGAATCCTGTAATACCAGCAATTGCCAGAGTGTGTAACAGCAATAATGCAAATATGGCCCTATGTTCCTGCCTCTGTCCTCTACATATATGCCAATCCTTGTCCTGCTGTGATACAGGAAGGGTTGTCAGGTAATGGCCTATCATTATTTACCACTAGCATTACTGCTATCATCCAAGTCATGTCATGGACTCCCACACCAACTTTTGGGCCAAGTCCATATATATGGGGGCAACAGCTGAAGAACACATATGTGCCCTTGTACATTTGAGAGGTAAGTGTGTGGTACACAGTGTTCCTTGCCCTTGTCCAGCCTTCACATGTGACAAAAGTTGGTGTGAGAGTCCATGACATGACTTTCAATTTATCCCAATTTAACTCCATTCTCCACAACATAGATTGGTCCATCCTAAAACACCTCCCCCTAAACGATGCTGTAAGCACTTTCAATAGCATCTTCATGAATACTCTAATTTCCTTAGCTCCCTCTAGGAAGATCAGAGTAAAATAAAACCATGCTCCCTGGCTCTCCAAAGAGACTAGGTCCCTTATGAAACAAAGAGATCATGCTTGGAAAACCTGGACTAAAACTAAACAACCACTTTTTCTTCAAAAATACAGGCAACTGAGGAACCTTGCAAAAAAACACAACTAATGACAAAAAGTTATCCTATAGCTCTGCTCAGCTTAACAACAAATCCAATCCTCGAAAATTGTGGTCAACTCTCAACAACATTCTCAATCCTGGAAAGCCCACTAATCCCTCCCCATACCCTAACTCTTCCTCTCAGGAAAAGGCTACCCTCCTGAATAAACACTTTATCTCTTCCATCCAAAATCTGGTAACCTCTAAGCCAAACTCTACTTCGACACCCACCTCTCCAAGTCCCGCTGACACAACTTTGTTTTCTTTTGCGCCAGTTCCCATTACTTACATCAAATCTCTACTACTCAAGCTAAAACCTTGCTCTTCTTCCACTGACAATCTATCTCCTACATTCCTCAAACTTGCTGCTGACTCAGTTGCCTATCCTATATCTATACTAATTAATCGATCTATTCTGGAATCAACTGTCCCCACCCTTAGGTAATCTTTCTTCACTATCCCTCTTCATAAAGGTGGAAACTCCACTGACCCCTCAAACTACCGACCCATTGCCATTCTGTCCCCCCTCTCCAAGATATTAGAAAAATGTATTCACTCACAGCTTCTCAATCACCTCCTCACACACCACTTACTTACCCCTACCCAACATGGATTTCATCCTCACCACAGCACCACCGCTGCCCTCCTCTCCTTCATTCATATCATTGCAGAGGCCCTAGACAACAATAAACTCATTTCCTGTCTCTTCCTAGATCTCTCCAAAGCCTTCGATACTGTCTCTCATCCTCTACTACTATCCAAACTCTCACATCTCCACCTATCCCCCTCCTCACTTGCCTGGTTTAATAGTTACCTATCTGGCAGGGAACAATCTGTCAAATGGCTCTCATCCTCCTCACCTTTCCTTCCCATCTCCACTGGTGTTCCCCAAGGCTCTATCTTGGGACCCCTTTTGTTTAACATCTTCACCAATGATCTTTACAGCTCATGCAAAGAATCCTCCCTTATTCAGTATGCCGACGACTCCACACTTACATCCATCTCAAATAACATTCCTGAACTACACTCCCTGACCCAACAGGCCCTACTATCCACTGAACAATGGCTCTCTCACAACCTATTGATCCTAAATCCCAAAAATACCAAACTCCTACTTTTCCTTCCCCGTTCTCTTTCTCATCACAAAACCTCCTTTTTTATTACATCTTCTAACAATACAAACATCCAACCTGACACCCACACAAAACTCCTAGGGGTCATTATCGATGACGAACTCAAGTTCAACCTACACAAACTCCAATGTATAAAAAAAACAAACCAGAATCTAGGTCTGCTATATCGTAACAAAAAATTCCTAACCCCTGAATCTAGACTTACCCTTGGCCAGGCACTCCTGCTCCCCTCCCTCTTACATGCTGCCCCAGTTCTTATCAATATACAGGCTTCCACTCTAAACAAACTACAACAGACTTACCACAAACTAGCCAGATTCATTACTAACTCCCCATACAACTCACACCACTGCATTTCTTTAAACTCTCTTCAATGGCTTGAACTTCCCCAGTTTCTGCTATCTTATCAATTTCATATGCTACATTCTATTCTTTATAAACCCTCCTTCTGTCCATCTCTATCCTCCTTAGTCTCCATCTACATCCCATCCTGGACCCTCCATACTTCTAACCAACAATTACTTGATATCTACCACCCAAAAAGGTCAGTAGGCAAACTACTCTACAAACACTCCCTTGCCCATGCTTGGAACAAACTTACCCTTGACTTACGTTCAATCTCCCACACCTCACACTTTAAAAATTAACTAAAAGCTTATTTTCTCAATTCCAGAACCTGCCCTTGCCATGGCCCTACCTAGTCTTCCTTCCCTTTATGTATCCTCAAAAGGACCATACTTAGTATCTTATTACACCTCTCTCTCCAATGTGTCTACTATGCATTTGCACATTTTTATACAAACAAAAAATGTTTATTGTTGACATATTGAACTATATCAATGTAAAATTGTTACTTAGCTTCTTTTTAATGCAACTTTAACTTTATGCATGTAACCCAACATATGTGAATTGTTTTGCTATGACTGCTATTATATCAATATTGTTTAAAATTGTACTTGTTTTAAAATGTATTACTGGAGCTTTTCTCCTCGGTTCTCCACTGGAAATGGGCCACAAGCCCAGTTGGACAAACCAGGTTAACAAATGTCAATAAATAAATAAATAAACAATTTATGGGGGGGGTTCTCTGCTATTAACCTAGGCTATGGCACCTTTTCAGGAATATAACTGTTAAGAAGAGGGTCATTCAGTGTGATAGTGAGATGCCAGGTTAAGCAAGGTTATGCAGAAGATACTGTGACATTAACACAAGTGCTACTTTCCCCCCAGGGCTTGACTACAGGGTGTAATTGGGGGCTGCTGAACTACATCTGTAATTGGTGATTGTTACGTATCCTGAAGGCAAATTCTGTTTCTGTTATTGTACTAATTGAAGGCCATGGCCTGGACAGCATAGTATGGTATATATACACATTGCATGCATCTACTGTTTGTGTGGGCCTTGCATTCATGACTGATTACATATTTCGATCCTTATGTGGTGTCAGTACCGGCATACATTATTGTATAGTACACGAATAAAGGTTATCTGTGTATGCATACCTGTGTGTCTTGTCACATCCTTTGAATTGTGGGTGAGTATATGTTTAATGTCAGTATTCTCATTAGTGGGAATGGTTGCCACACTACACATTTCATAGGTGCCAGTTGAAGGGCTTGTGGCTGAGGGATATACCTTGCACCCAGTTCTTCCACACTACTTCTACATATGTATGGCTACTGATACCTTTTGTGTGTATATGTGTATGTACCTATATATATATATATATATATATATATATATATATCATATGGCTATATATATATATATATATATATATATATATATATATATATATATTTATACATATATATATACATACATATGAACATACGTATGTATCTATATACAATTGATGTTATATGATTATTTGTGAGTCATACATTAATATATATATATCTACATATAGCTGTCTATCTGTCTACATTTACAGATATATATCTGTCCATATGTCCATACATGTTCGGCTCATATTATGGCCTGTTCCTCATTCACTTGACAATTGTCATGGATGCTCGCAGCATTGAAATCAGTAACTAGTGGCAACACATTTGTGTTTCAGACTTCATCTCCTTCTACACATGTGTTCTAATACATATAACTGTGTAACTAGCAACATTTTAACTGTATCAGAGCATTAGTTGACATATATCCCTATTTGTACCCACAGTGTGGCATACTTTGTCCAGACTTCTTGCATTAACAGGTTACATGGTGTGATAATAATACACTTCCTGTACTGTTGACTGATTGTGCTGCATGATATGTTTGTGAAAACTTCAGGTTATGTATTTCTGCCATGGTTTAGTGGTAAATCACTTTGTGTATAGAGTGCAGGGTCCTGGGTTTGTGCCTTGGAAAGGCAGTTTAATTTGTTGCTGGGCAGAACAAGGGACATTGGCTACAGAGTGATTAAGGTACTTTTAAGCAGTTGTAAATGGGTTTGCACGGGTTTGCATGATGGTAAGCACTGACAAACTCCACTTATGTTTTCTTACAGTCAGTTAGCTTCAAATCTCTCAACCTGTGTAGGCATAGCTTACCCCAGCGCAAACCGACGCAAACCCTCTTATTGCTGCTTAACAGTGCATACTGCTGCTTACCCCTGCACTAATTCCTTTAAAAGCAAAGAAAAAGGGGTTGATAGGAGAGTGGTGAAAAATGGGGCACAAAGAGGGAAAGACAGTAGGGAAAATAGCTAGGCATGTGCAGGAGGGTATAGGAAAGGTCCATAGCTGCCCATTTCTTCTACAGCAACAGCTGTGTATATACACTATATTTGCAGGTACATTTGGACCCTCATACCCCTGGGAGAGGGGTGAGGACAACATATATTCATTGTGATGCCAATTAGACCAGATTACATGTGTCCAGTGGACATGTGTGCAAAATGGACAGCTATGCATGGGACAAGATTTTTTTTTGTGGGAACAGATTGCCCTTTTGTTTTATTTTTCAGGTGAGAGTAGGATGTTGGGCAGGGGTAGTAGGTATATTTAGGGAGGTAGATTGGGTTGGATAACAGACAAGATACACAAGATGCATACAGGGCTGGTATATGACACATGTGGGGGGGTAAATACCTTGGACAGGGAGGGGTGTTTGGAAGTCGCAAGCCCATGAGCCCCCAACTGGAAACAGTGGGACTGAGGTCCCCACCCATGGGCAGTCACCACTGCAACTTCACAGCCCCGAAGATGGCTGTTCTGGGGGCTGTGTAGGAGGGGAAGGCTCACCCTCTAATAGCGCCGCTCGGCCCTCAAGCTGGCATAGCCACTCTCGATACTCCAGATCGAGCTCCTTATGCACCATGGCCTGGACCTGTTGACGGGTGACAGGTTCCCCTCCATGCCCACTCCGAGAGGGGGCAAGCCCCATCCCCTGCAGCGGTTCCACCCAAAAGTGGTGCAGGGCCCATGGAGGAAGAGGTCCCAGGCTGGGCCCCAGATGTGCTGGTGCCCGGTGCCATGGCCAACTGAGGTGGGACAGGTTGGTCCGCTGGGACCGGCCTTCCCATACGATTTGTGTTGTCACAGGTTTATGACAGATATAGGTTAGTAACAGTCAACAGCATTCAGGATTAGTTATAACAGCATGCATAGGTATTCCCATTAACCCAACACACCAGATTTAACACAGTTGCAGAGCAAGCAGAACACATACATATATGGAACAACAGTGGCCATTACAGGAGCATGCAGGTTTTATTGATGGCAACAGGCCACCAATATGGGTGTATTTTCACATGGCATATGCATAGAAACAAATGTGTATAATTATAAACCATTAGGACATATGTCTCAACAAAAGTTTGGAGTGTACACATACCAGTTGAGGAGTGTCATTGGGTTATTATGCACATATGGTAGGAGTGAGAGAGAGAGAGTTCAATTAACAACTAATATATTCTTGTAGTTTCACAACATTCTTAGTCACTGCAGTGGTCTTTCCCTTACATGTATTATTACAATACACAATGGCCTTATATTGTACACTGGTATGTTTATAAATTATTATATACGTGACCTGTGTCTTACATACAGGCCTGACTGGCTGCATATTTTAATGCAACATATGTTGAGAATTGCTGTCATACTTTGGGGGAGGTGCTAGAATGACAGGTTTGTTTCCATATACATTCTCTAGGGACCTAAACCTTGTCACCACAATAAACAGAACATGCTGGAGGGATAGATTCCTGTCTCAGAGACTTCCCATACTCTGGAAAAAACTACCTATCTATATCAAACAAAGCTCCTCATTAGCACTCTTCAAGAAAAATCTTGATGAATGGATGGGAGATATGAAATTCACCCCGGGGATCACTTCTGTGGCTCTGCTTGACAGGGGCACTGGAAAATAATTTTCTTGGGTGGCAAAAGCCAGGGTACTGTTTGGCTAGGCTTATATAGGCCCTAGGGCCAATAGCCTAGTACCTACCTATGAACCTATGAATCTATGTACGTTTGACTATCAGTTATATGTCATTGACAGCTGTCTACATTTCTTGGATCATCACACTGGATTTTCATGAGAACAAGGTACCAAGCTGGAGTTATAGGCCATCTATCTGGACATGCTGGACAGATTGGAACAGTTGTGGGGTATGAATATGCATACAACTTACAATTTGAACATTCTAACAAATTCTGTACTGTTGGGTGTAATTATGCATACAGGTTTCTATCTGAACATTGTATCAAACTCTGTACAGATGTGGGGTATGATTATGCATACAACTTAGTAGCACTCCCATGATTCAAACCCCTGCTGTGTGTGCCAAAATATTATAGCTAACATCACAGTACACTGTGCTATCAGGGAATTGATGTAAAGCTTTTGACTGTTTTCTAAGTCTCCCTAACTTATAAAATATAACTGACCTCTTGGCACTTCCAACATTGTTATGCAGGACTTCATGCCCATTTTATCTGCATACCACAGTGTGGGTGACACTGCTTAAGATACAACAGTACTATTTATAGTATGGAACAGATCGCCAACATATGGGAGAAGAGTAAACAGAAGCACTCCAAAGGTTATACCTTTATTCACAGACTATTGCATATTTATTTCTACTGGTACAACACTTTCTAAGGCTCTTATATTTATTTGTTATGACAGTGCATGCAGACTGATTACTAACCTACCTCGCAACGGAGCCTTTGCAGCCTAACATCATGGGCTTGCTGGTTCGCAGCCCGCTCATCTGCAGCTGTCAGAGAAATGCAGTAATATTTAGCCATGCATATCCATAGTATACACAAGCTAGGCAATTATTTACTACTTAGTAAAATGAGTACTTACTCAGTACTGGGGCATTGGACATCTGCCAAAACTCCTCGATCCACTGTTTCAGTACATCCACCCTCTGCTGCTTCAGTTCAGCATGATGGTGCCTGACCTGCTCACCAGTCTGGTGGATACCTGTGGCACTGGTGAGGTCACAAGTGAGACTGTCCCAGGCCTCCGTTTTATACTGCGAGCCCTGGTACTGGCCCTGCAGTAGTCTCTGATCATAGTGTTTTACCAAGAGCCATACCATGATTTTTGTCTCCTGGATGCCCCAGTGCTGTGCTCTAAATCGAGTGCCTTCACCCACACCAGCCAATCTGCCTGCAGTAGGAAGCTACAACCATTTATGGGTAGCATTTCCACCTGTGGGGTTTAAATACGGCCATTTTCCCGCACTTCCACATGATTGACCAGTTTTGAAAATGCTAAGCTATGGGCAGATCTGCTTACATGAGGTTGGCACTGCTTAAAGAGGTATACCGCTAGGCAGATTGAAATGGCTCCCTACACATTGCTTACACTTACTAACTTGAGCTGTGCTGCGGTTAGCATTGCTTAATAGTTAATTAGCACTATATTTGACATTTGGCAATGATTTATTCTTCATTACAGGTTATATAGGTGTCTGGTATCTGTGATTCATGTGTACATACACTGTATGGGGACCTGGGGACTACTACACTTTATTACAATAACACCTCAAATCTATGCTTACTGCAGTACTCCAATTCACATATTTATGTTCTGTGGCAGGTTATCTAACATCACACTGTACATAGATTCAGTTCACATGTTTGGTTTGATTTTCCTGTGGTGAGGATTAGTTTGCTGATACCTCATGCAAATCTATTGCTATCATGTCTTAGTGGTTAACTGCTGTGACTATAGTGTACAGGGTCCTGAGTTTGAGCCTTGCAGCGGCAGTTTATTTTGTTGCTGGCCAGAACCTGGGCCATTGGATCCAGAGTGATTAAGGCACTTTAAAGCAGTTGTAAGTGGGTTTGCACAGGTTTACGCGATAGTAAGCACTGCTAACCTCCGGTTACAGTTTCATACACTCAGTTAGCTTCTACTTTGCTTAATCTGTTTAGGCAATGCTTACCCTCATGCAAATACACTTAGACACACTTACTACTGCTTATTTGTGCCTAAACCTGCTTACTAGTGCCTTATGCATTATGACACTGAAACTTCACATGTGCATATCATGCAGTACTCCAGTTCACATTTAAATGTTATTATGTAGGTTATATGGCAAAAAGATGTAAAAATATGTTCATATACAGATTTTAGATGGAAAATGACATGTGTTGCAGTGGGACTCAAACCGGGAATGCCTGTTCGCTAGGTGGATGCTCTAACCAATACACTATTGCTGTGCTACTTCATTTGCATATATATTCCTTGTTATCCTCTTCAGCCTTTTCAGCTGCTTTAACCATAGCTAAGAGATGGGCAAACCCATGCACCTATGGTTAGCTGTACTCGGGTTTTTAAAAAAAATAAATACAAGGGTTTCTTCATTTTATTTCAATGTACTGTTGCTGTTGAACACATGGGGACTGTTGGTGGGGATATGTGGACACCTATGAGCAGTCTCGCTCATTTATTTACACTTTCTTCTGTTCTGCTTTGCAGGGGCATGTTTATTCTTAGAGCTCTGCTCTCAGACACACTCCCTGCACTCATCCACGCTCAGTGTAGGATTTGGAGCTCAGGCAGTGCACCTTTATTAATATGCATGGCGTGCTGCTGTCCTCCTATTAAACTGCTGCTTCCATGCAGAACTAGATTAGTCCTGCATGGAAGATTAGTAAATCTGGGGGTAAATGTAAGAAAATTCTACTTTTGTTGGTGAGTCTTGATGCAGAGAAAGCATCTGACAGAGTAAGCTGGGAGTTTATGAGCAGGGCATTTCTATTCCATTTTAAAATTATAGGTTGATTAGTAGGATATGTGTGGGATCAGAGGCAAAAATTAAAGTGGGTGTGTTCCTCTCTGATAATTTCTGTTTGAGCAGAGGAACCAGACAGGGGTGTACTCTTTCCCCTTTTTTATTTGTACTATATTTAGAAACAATGGCAAAGAAAATAAAAGACTCAGAGATTCAAGGATATAGTTAATATGGTAGTCAAGAAAAATTGTGTCTATTTGCATATAATATTATTTTGTAGCTCATAAAAAACAGTAAAGGGCACTTCAGCATTGTGGAATATTTTGAGTCAGTTTCAAGTCTTTTTGGGATACAGAATTAATGAAACTAAAACAAAGACAATAACTGTAAATTATGTACCCACACTCAGCAATACCCATATTTATGGGGACATGATAAAAGGAAATACTTAGGAGTATGGCTTAAAAGGGATTATGTTGTGGTAGTTAAGGCTATGTGGCAAGAGACTGAATAAAAGATAATTCAAAAAACTGAGAAACTGGAAGCTCTGTTATATGGCTATGGATATCAAGATACAAACAGTTAAAATGTTTTAGTCCCTTTAGTTTTATACATGAATCAGGCATCTTTTTATAAACCAGAGAAGAAGTTCTGGATAACCATTAATAAAGAACTGAAGGATTTTATTGGGGGGGGGGGGAGAGTCAAGTGGGATAAGTTGATTCTTCCGACTGAACAAGGTGGTTTGGGATTACCCAATTTGAAGGGGTATTTCAGAGCAACACAGTAAAGGCTCCTATACATAGCACAAACAGAAAACTATAATTTAAAGAGGAAATGGATGATGATGAAACAGAAGGGAAACTGAAGAAACAAGCAGATACTGGGGTTTTGGTTGCAGATCCTTAAGGATAACAACAATAACCATGCAGAATATTATATTCTTAAAGAAGAAAGTATTCTAAGAACAAAGCCCAAATGGGAATTGAGACAGGAAATTCTGCCAATAGGGATGACTACAATTATGGATAAAGATAACAGACAAGAGGGAGCTGGAATTTCTTGGGTTAAACTGGTAAAAGAACCAAGTTATTGGGAGCAAATAATTAGAGAGAGAAATATAATAGAATGGGAAGAGGCCAGGAATTTATTTGGACTGCAGGACAGAGACTGCCTTTCCTATCAAAGATCGATGTTAAAGTATAAACAAGGAGAAATAAATAATGGGATTCTAAGTGAAAGACCATCACTGTAGGGTTTTTAGTAGAATCTAGAAAAAAAGCTGCTGTTAAAAATAGAATAATTAGCATACAAAAACTATAAGACTCAATCAGAGAAGGCGTGAAAGGATTGAGAAGAGAGATTAAATAAGCAATTCCCAAAGAAACAATGAGAGGATATATGTATGTCTCCCAACTATGCAACAAAGCACAGAAGATTTATGATTTTTGTTTGGAAGCGTTTATGCAGGTACTGTTATACATCAAGTAGACTCCAAAGAATTTTTCCTGAGGCAGACAGCAAATGTTGGAGGTGTGATAGGGAAGAAATAGATAAATGGGAACATATTTTTTGGGAGTGTAATGGGTTGGTAGACTTTAAAGATTCCCTGCAAACTGCTCTATCAGACATACTGGGTGAACCAAGGAAATGTTTTTTTTTTTTTCTTTTTAAGCTATGATACAAAATTGTAATTGCCTATACACAGTAAAGCCTTGCTGAGTCTAATTATGGTGTCTGCCAAAAACAGTTAATAGAAAATGGAAATCAATGTCTAAACCAACTTTACTAGAAGTAGTAAATATAGTAACAAAGATAAAACAACTGGAATTGGGATGTTTAGAAATGGGTAGGAGCAAATTACTTAGAGAAAAATGGGAATTGTGGGAACAATGCATGCAGAGGAAGAATGAGGTTTGAAAGAAGGCAGGATCTGAATGAGCTATGTAATGTTTCACTGACAATGACTGGATACATTATAAGTGATGCATAATGTTTTCAACTGCAATTATGCCAATATGGTTCATGATGTACAATGTTTGCAACTAAAATTATGTCAATATGGTTTGTTTTGATTTATAATAATGCATGATTCCCTATGTCATAAATGATAATTTAATAAAGATGTTTTTTGTTACAAAAGACAAAACAAAAAAAAAAAAACATGTTCTATGAGTTAAGGAACTACCTACCTTTTTCCCCTTACTTTTATTCCCTTGCCACTCTGTACTTCATCCTTGTGATGCATTCAATGACCTCAACTTCTCTTTATATTGTTGAGTTACTTTTCTCTGACATGCAGGTGCTTGAGGTACAAGATGCTGAAAAATGCAATGTCAGTTGCATTTTTCCACTGGAAATCACTGTTAGTGTGATTTCTAGGTGTACACCACAAATTTTTCCTTTCTTTTGTGAGATTTCTCCCTTCCTCATGTTTGTGCAATTGTGCAGATTGTATATATAATTTTGCGGATGGGGTGCATGTGTTCCTCATTGGAGGTGTAAGTGGGCCTGCCCACATACTAAAAAAAGGTTACAGTCTAAAGTCTATACACTTTTGTGTTTTGGACATTAATGTTTTGGTGTTGAACAATGTTGGATTTTGGATACGCAGGTTTCAAAAGTGGAACCAATCCCTACCAACTTTATTCACACTTTTTAACTACTGTTTTCATTTTCCCTTCAGTTTCTATCATCAGTCTTTGCTGTCACATAGAGTACATATCCTTTTGTACTATTCTCATACCCTTCATCTTAACAGCATGAAAATGAGTAAACAATGTTTATTGTTGCTAATCTCCTTATCTCAGCTGTTGAATATCCTTATGTTAACTACTCAGACTATTTCTTTTCTCTGCCACCTTTGCCACTCTCCTCTCACCATTTATCATATTTGTACGCACCCTTACAAATTATTCTTCAGTATCATTGACTTAGCTATTACTACTAATATCCATCCCAACATACTCTTCTTACACAAGAATACCTGCTCTAGGACAAATACCTAAGACTGGTATTACTTATCGGTCCAATAGTATTCTGGAAATACTTGCTAAATACAACGACTTACCATCCATGCCTGCCTTTAACTTTTTTGTATTATAGCAAATTGGAGACATTGAATCAAACCCAGATTTAGCCAACAATACCCTCCACAATCAGCATGATCCAAACAAATCCCTCATAACTGGCCATCTAAATAGTAGCATTATAAACAATAAAGGTGTCCTTATAGAACAAATGTTTTAGCACTGCTACTCCAACATTTTCCAAATAACATAAACATTGCTAAAACCTGACAGCACCCTTCTACCATCATATCTGGATAACAACAAGATTTTCTAAAATAATCACACAAGACCTAAAATTCATAGAGTGTCATTAATCCTATTTAAAAACAAGTAAATATATTGCAAGTAACATTTTCTGCATTCTATCTGGCTGGTACCAAACTGAAATTATACAACAGTACTGATGCATTCTTTACCTGTTTACATCAAACTCCTTTATTAATCAAAACACCCTCCTACCTATACTACATAATTTACAAATCTGGACAAGACAACATAGTTCTTTAATCCAAAGTGACTTGAATATCAACCGACTAGGTTCACAAGAACGAAACAAGCAAACAAAAATAAATACATAAACAAATAATCAAACAGGTGGCCTTTCATGACCTTACTCAACTAGTTCAGTAATGCATCTGATTTAACCCTGAGAGTGGAAGTAACTTCCTTTCTAACATAGTTCTTAGCAACATCCCCACTGCTGCAAATTTGTATATGTATTACAAAATGCTGTAACTGATCTCTGTGATATTATTAGTTCCTTTTTCAATAAAACACAAAGAAATCCCACCATGTCTACTCTGAGTGGATGAAGACTGACCTACGAAAGCTTGGAATCCATGAACTACATTCAACAAAAAGCAGCCTAAAAATACTAAAGTGTTTTAGGGGGGACATGACCTTCTACACCCCTGATGGGGGGGTGGCAAGCTTCCCACACCTCTCAAACTTATATATACCAACTCCCTGGTCACACCAACTCAAAGAAGGGGAAAATTCCACCAAAAGGACATTGCTGCTGGCACAACTTGTTGACAGTGATTTCTTATGCAGAATTTCCAAACCTAGGCAGGTTGAATTTTAAGCAAATGAGGCTCAAGGATTCAGTCCTAGTCCTCCAAAGGTAAACAAGTCCCACCTATCAGCAAAGAAAGTATGCCTCCTTATTTAGTTTGGTATTATTGACTGGTTTCTCATTTACCAAACATCTAACCACTCTGAAACCTTCAGTACTTTTAATGCAACTCTTCCTCACAAATGGAATCAAATCTACCCTATGAGGGATTTGTAGCCTTTGGATTCCTGTAAAACTGAGACAAAAAAAATAGACATAGAGACAAATTGTGGCAGTAGTAAAAGATTTCCCCAAAACATATATTACTATAACCTACACATTCATATTAAAAATAAAACATGCCACATATTAAAGCCAATCCAATTTCTTTATCTTAATAAAATGCATCCCCAAAAGCCCTAAGAATGCCTGAAAACATCTCAAAAGCAAAACTGACATGGTATCCCCACTTGGAGAAAATGGTCTAATATATCACATACTATCTACCTAAGGTCCTCCCTCCAGCCCATAGCTGGCCTTAGACATAGGCCAACTAGGCAACCCCCTAGGATGCCGCTCAAGCAGGGGTACTTTTTCAGTAATCTGGATGGTGTACGTAGACCAGTATGGGAGCACAGGGTGGTGTTTGGGGGGTGCTGTGGAGACTTCTTACCTAGGGCACTAGTTGACCAAAGGTCACTCGTGCTCCAGCCCCCAACATTGCCAATGACTTTGCCTCTTAACTTGATTCCTTTCACTTATGACAGTTTATGTAATGCCTTCCAACTTACCAATGTTGTGCTGAAATTTAGATGTAAACTACTGAAAAACATCCTTTCTGAAATAAATCTTGACAACTTTTTTCATCCACAATTCCTTAAGAAAATAGCACCCTATACTGCAAAACCACTAATCTTCATATTGGATATTAAAGTAAAATCTAGTGCTATAATCAATGAATGCAATGCTATTATAATAAACTTAACTTCCAAAATGACAACCTTACAGCTCCAGGACACTCCTGTCCCACAGCTAAAATCTGTGTTTAGGCAAAATACATGAAATGCTAATATATAAACAGTCTTTCACCTACATTCAGTTTAATAAAACTGTTATTAATTCCTAGCTTTCTTTTCACCAGTTAATTGATATAAAGCTGCTGTATATGTTGTTAATGAAACTCTACATTAAAGTATGGACAAATGGAAACTCAATGGAGCCATACACAATGACTTATTCAGAACCTTTAACCTTGTTTATTTAACATCATTTTTAAATGATCACATCCTAAATGACTTGAGTTCACATGCTGTACAGAAAAGAAAACAAACAATAAAAGCATTTTATTATTTGTATGTAGCATACATATCTGTTTTCTTTTTAACAGCTTTCATTAAGCATTCTCCAGCATTACATACATTGTTCACTTCCTAGCTTACTTTAAATCTCACTCCTCCTCTTGAATGTTATTCTATATTTGCTATTCCCATGTATATTCCATTAAAGTTCATTTAGTTTGCTCATTCCCTTTTCTAAAGATCCGACATCCAGCTATTTAATCTCCTTTACAATAATCATTTGTTTACCATGATCTACTCATTTCAATCCTGATCTTGCTGGCTTCTCAGTCTGATTTCACTTGGTTCAGGAAAACCTTGACTGACAGGGAGGTTAAAGCTCACTTCAATAACTATCTCTCCCCAGCCATCATCCCAAATAGGGTGAATCTTAAATCTCAGTTTTCTGACCCATGTAAGTATTTTTTTTATAAAGTCCCTACCTGCAGATCTCACACAAATTAAAATAGTACTTTATGCAGATAACCTCTTCCATCTCAGAGCAGGTCATAAATCACAAATCTTGAAAAAGTACTTTAACTTCAGTTCCAGTAGCTCAGGATCTGGTTTCACCTGCTCAAACTAAGGCTAATACTTCACTCATTGCACTTATTGAAAACTCACAAATCCATTTCCCTATTATTGACCACAACCTCTGCAGTTTATGCTAATATAAGATATGCATACAAACTTGTCAGCTATTTTAAATAAACTAGACTAGCTATAGTAAATGCATTCCATCCACAAACTTTAGTCAATCTACCACTAATTGCCCAGTAGAATAACTTGATAATAACATTTCTACAAAAATACAATATAGATATTTGCACACGCCATTACTTTCCACCTCACTTAATGCAACTAAAACTGGTTAACTTGAAGTAAGTAAATCAGCAGTTCATTGTAACTGCTATCAGAGTTACTTTTGCTAGTTATTTTATTATTTTTTTCCTGCATTTAGCCAGCACAACAATGGTGGCCATTTGCCTTTTTTAGCACCCTGTTGGAAAACAATGCATGATGTGCCCATTATCTAAGCAGACATTATGGAGTTCAAGAGAATTAGTTTTAACTCAGTCTTTTGGGA
The DNA here is from genome assembly GCF_019279795.1 of Protopterus annectens. Lineage (NCBI taxonomy): Eukaryota > Metazoa > Chordata > Ceratodontiformes > Protopteridae > Protopterus > Protopterus annectens. The sequence continues at coordinate 575,741,815 of NC_056725.1, forward strand.
ATTATCTAATGGTCTATTGGTACAACTGCTATACAACAGACCTGAAGAAGAAATAACTTTTAGTTTTATGTCTAGACTGTACTTCTATCCATTTTTATACCCCTTTGAGATATGACTTCTGCTACTGTTTGAGGCACTCCACTTGGTGTCATCTTTGCACTTCCTTGAGAGAGCTATTGTTCTTTTCTGTTTTCCCACAGATGTGAACCTTTATTGGGTTGGAAATATGACTGTAAGCTCATTGGAGCTCAGCTGCACCTGTTTATGTGGTGTGCCTCTGTGCTCAGAAGGTGGTGTTTACATTGACTGCTAAGTTTTATTTACCTTTACCTTCGGAATGCATGTTTCCGCATGTTTGCATGGCACACCACCATGCTGAGTGTGACCTTTCATGGGGGTTGTGTACAGTGACTGATAAGTTTTGTTTACTGTCATGGCACTTGTTTCCACGTGTTTGTGTGGCAGGTCACTCTGCTGCGTGTATCTAAAATCCAATAATATTTTAATTACTGATGACTCCTGTTTCACTTAAACTAGGGCCATTAAATCTTCCTAATGATTTACTTGGCAGGAAGAATGCATCACAGGTAGCCAATCACACAGTCAGCGTCTACAGTAGAACACTATGAAGTATGCATACAAACTACAATCTGATTTTCCACCAAACTCTGCACCATTAGAGTAGACTTGGGAATTTTAACTGAAAGAATGCTAGGGGCTGCTGCAGGTCTGCTACATCTGTATGTGCTTGATGCCAAAGTCAATGCTGCTGCTGCTGGTGCTGCTGACAATAGGCCTAGGAAGACAAGGAGAAGAGTGTTCAGGCCCAGGGTAACCTTCCAGGTGTTACATGAGCTGGAGATTATAGAGCACTATAGGGTGGACAGGGACATACTACAAGAACTCACTGAGCTCTGGCACCCTCAACTCAGACCCAGAGCCAACAGAGGGGAACCCATCCCAGTGGAAACAAAGGTATGTGTAGCCGTTAGGATAATAACCACAAGTACCTTACAAAGACCATCCCAGTGGAAACAAAGGTATGTGTAGCCCTTAGGATAATAACCACAGGTACCTTCCAAACACAAACCATGGACATGATGGGGGTCTCACAGACATCAGGGTACTCCACCAGTTCCTGGATGCCATGCTACCACATGCAAGTGTGCACATTTATTTTCCCCTCAGCCCTGAGGTGAGGGGCAGAAATATGCAGCACTTCTACTATGTAGCCTACTACCCTGAGGTACTGGGCACCATAGATTATACTCATGTACACATCAAGGCACCACCCAGTCAGAAACATAGAATCTACATCAACCGCAAGGGATACCACTCCATCAACTGCCAGGTCGTGTGCAATGCCCAAGGCATTATGAGTGTAAGTACTGGCAGCCCTGGCAGTTATCATGACTCCCATATCTGGCATGCATCATAGCTATACCTGATATTTGCTAGGGGGACATCCTACATGATCATTTACTGGAGGATGCTGGCTACACCCTCGAATCGTGGATGATGACACCCATCAGAAATATACACACACCCACCGAAGAGTGCCATAATGAGGCACACGCACAAACTAGGAACATCATAGAGTGTGTGTTTGGGCTGCTGAAGTCACGGTTCTGGTGCCCTGATATATCTGGTGGAGCCCTGCAGTATTTTCCAGCCACATGTGCACATATGTTCACAGTATGTAATATGCTACACAATATGATCCTGCGGAAACAGCTGCAGCAGGATCAGCAAAGGGAAGGGGTACACAGCCCTTACTATTGCATAGGTCACCACAGCCACACTCACAAGAGGACTCAGAGGAGGAGCCCAGTGATGATGTCCCTGTAGGCAGACGTATGTCCTGGCATTGGCTAAGAGACAATGCATAGCACATTCACTGACAACCTAGGGCCCTAGGGACTGACACCTTACTCCAACTCACATACATATAGTAAACATGTTGATGCCAGACAACCCACTCAACCTGTACCTATCCATATATTGGTTGTGTACTGCTTGCATCACACAGAGTCAACCCTGAACTATAGATCTCTCAACTGCTGCATTCACAAGGCAAGTCTCTAAGCTACACACTAATTGTGAGTATTAGGTCCATGTTAGAGTGAATGACTTAAGACGTACCTCCCTGGACTACACGAAAAGAGACATGGAAGAGCTCTCAGATCATGTGGCCCAGGCATGTATGACCCTAGCCCTGAGTAGCATCCTGCCTTCACCCAGAATGATACCACAGTATAAGGACAAAATGACTGACTTCAACAATTGGCTAAGCTTCTGGTATCATTCAAAGGGGATCCAGTATCTGTCTGCCTGGGACGACATGATCGACAAACCACGATGCTTTGCCAGAGATGGTTTGCACCTGTCACCCCTGGAATTCAGGTTACTGGCTAAAGCTCTTGCCACCCCTATAGTGCCTATTTTAGGCAAGGTTCAAAGGATAAAACCACCATCATAACAGATACAAGCATGCAAAATCTGAAGGTAATGCTACTCAATGTTAGAAGTCTAAACCTCAAAATGCACTCTCTCGAGGCACTCCTAAAAATGGAGAACATCAATATCTGTGCAGCAACTGAGACCTGGTTGAAGACTCCAGAGAGCACCCCTGCAATACCAGGCAACAACTCTTAGCACACTTTTCGGCCACCAAACCAAGACCAAAACACTAAAGGTGGAGGAGTGTCCATATTCACAAAGGATATTCATACCTCCAGGCTAGTTGCTCAACGCAATGCATCTGAAATTCTCCAGGTGCAACTAACACTAGGTAAGACTGCAATCCAAATTGTAGCTTGCTACAGATCCTCCACCATGCCCCAAGATTCTCACTACACCTTTCTAAACATACCTGAAAATATTAAGATACAACCAAACACCCTAATACTGGGTGATTTCAACTACCCTGCCATTAACTGGGAAAACTGCTTGGGTACCAACACCTTTTCCCAACGGTTCTTGTAATTCAAAAATTCCAATGCCCTGGATCAACTAATCCATTGTCCCAACAGGGGCTCCAATATGCTAGACCTGGTCATTACCAACATGGAAGATAGATGCTCCACACCAGTGGCCACCCCCTCATTGGTCAGGTCTGACCATAAGCAAATCACCCTTGACATCCACATCCCAACTCCACCCCCCAGTAAGAAAACCTCCGTAAAAAAACTTCTCCAAAGCCAACTTCATACTACTTAAGTCAGAAGTGACAAACCTCATGGCACCCATGCAGATGGGAGCTGAAAGTTTGACTGCTGAATTCTACACTAAGGCACTGTATGAGCACATCCACCTGTGCATGAATCATGCCATCCCAAATAGAACCAAGACGCTCTCCTCCAAAAAAAGGAAGCCAATATGGTGGTTCCCTGTCATAAACAAACTATACAACAGAAGGCAGAAACTGTTGCAGAAAAGAAGAGAATTCCAGGATGCAAGAAACTCCCTTACCAGCCTGAGTAAGAAACTGAGATCCCTCATAAATTCCTCCAAAGCTAGTTACAAAAATAAAATTGCCAAAATTTCCAAAGACAACACAAGGCATTCTATAGTTACGTCAAGAATCTAAATGGTAATGCTCAGATCTGCTCTGAGCTACAACAGAATGGCATTAAATATACTGATCCCAAGGATATTGCCAATATCCTGGCAGATCGATTTAGTGCCAACTTCACCCCCCTCTCACCACGTAAAGGGCCCATCTCAATACCAAAAGATTGCCAAATTCTGGTAATCATGGCCACACAGGTAGAAATTGCACTCTCCAAAGCTAATAGTACAGCATCCATGGGACCAGATGACATCCTGGGCTGTGTACTACATGAACTACAAAATGAACTGGCACCTCACCTAAGTGTCAGGTTTAATCATAGCCTTACCTCAGGCTTCATGCCCACTGAGTGGCACACAGCTACAGTTATCCCACTCCACAAGGGGGGATCCACCTTGGATCCTGGGAA